>NC_045729.1:6931681-7234062 GCF_009834535.1 Camelus ferus | reverse complement strand
ATTGCAGAAGTCAGCAGGCAGCTGATATTGTGGCCCGGAGTTTCATTAATTGCCTGTCTCACATGTCAGTGAGGCAGCACATGCTCACTTCATCATTTTCAGCTTTTGTTATTTGCATTTTGAAATACACACACCAGTGAAGCATGGATCAAACTTTTCTGTGGGGGCGGGGGAGCACACGCGCGCGCTTGGCGAGTACAGCCTTCCAACTCTCAGAAATGTCTGATTGGGAGACATGGTTTTATCCTCGACCTGCAGTGATGGTGTCTCTCCTCCCTCAGGGCAGGCAGGCGAGAATTTTTAAAAATTACTCTCTCCTCCTTGGGGGAAGGCTGGAAGACTTGCATTTGTTGTGAAGCCCGAAGAAAAAGGCATCACCTGGTTTGCAGTCACTCCTCTCCACTGTGACTGGGAGCTTTGATGTGCCCTTTTGATGTTCCTGCCTTGAGGCGGCTGGAGAGGATTATCAAAAGTAGCCTTAACAGTCCAGGTTGGAGTTGGGGGTGCACCATTGCATGCCAGACTTCACATCCCTGATGTAAACACTTTCACTGTGGTGGGGTTGCCGGAGAGCATATGAAATTTCCAAGGTACTGCCAACCCGGCCTGCATCTACAGAGCTTTAATTTTCAGAATGTCCTTTTGGCAGGACTCCACTGACAGGTAATTTGCTGTCTCATATGGTAACCACTATTATTATTTTTTTTTTAAATCAAGGGATCTGATTGTAACTAGAAACTGAGTTCAACTGACCATCCAAAAGGATTGTCATTTTCTCCTAAGAACCATGCAGCCCAACTTTTAAAAGATTCTTTTATGACAAAAGGACCTTTGGAAGGTAAACAATTCCTTTTTATGTCGGGGATAAGAAAGCTGGCGTGCCAGTTAAAAATTCTTTGTGTAAGGAAATTTTGGTTAGACTGTAACTGAGAGCGAAAGGAATTTTCTAGAGGATAGCTGGGGCTCCCAGGGGCTTGGAGGCCAGCTTAGCAACTAGGCTTTGTAAGAGTCAGAAGTAAAAGTGCTCTAGAGGACCAAGAAACAGGAAGCAGGAAGGTCAGTGCTCAAAATGAGAGTAGACCAAGAAACAAATAAATACGGTGTTTTAAAGAGTGGTAAGTAGCATGAAGAACAATGACTCGAGGTAAGGGAGATAAAGAAGCATCAGTATTCAGGAGTCTTCTTTGATATAATGGGTCAAAAATCCTCTCTGATAAAACATTAAGAAGCAGACACCTGCTTGAACTGAGAGACTATGCCCAGCAGGGGGAAGAAAGAAAACTTCGGGAACGGGGAACAGTAAGGGCAAAGATACTGCTTCAAGATGCACTTTCTGTGCTCAGTGAGGAGGCCAGGATGGCTGTAGGAGAATAAGAGAGAAGGGTAGTTTGAAATGAGGCCAGAACGTTGGGTGGGGTGGAAAGGGGCAGACCATATAGGGACTTGCTGGCCATTTAAGAGCTCTGGATTTTACTTTAATTGCACTAATGGCTCCCAGGGATCAGGAGAGAATATGACGAGCATGACGACATGCTGATGCTGGGAGGTTGGCAAGACTCAGCTGTGAGTTAGGCAAACCAGCTAGCCGTGATTGAAACGCACATGCCTCAACGGAAAGCACAGATGATTACACGTAATGAGACCCGTGGGAATACTCATGGATACTCAGAATCACAAATGGGAAATCGCCCCATGCAAGGATCTTCTGCATTTAAAGTTTTTACTTTCGGGGGATGTCGGTGGAAAGTTGTGTTCCAAAAGAGCCATGGTTGCCCTCACATGTGTTGTTTCTGCGTTACTTCAGTGTCAGATTCCCAAAAGCAAATTTCACATGTTGGAAATTCACCTCCGTGGTAGTTCTTTTAAAAGGAATTAATAACTTTTGCCAGCACTAAATTTTTGGGCTATTGAAAGCATGTCGATTTGGTGCTTTTTTAGAGTCTTTTTTGAAGGGTCTTCGGGAGAAAAGCTTAAATTCCGCAGATATGAAACCAGTGAAAAACATGTTGAATCTCAGTTTAAAGTTTTAATCTTATTTCTTTAAAAAAATACCGCCAAATAGTAGCCTAAGGCACCTCTAAGACAAAAAATAAGTACTGGTGTGTATTAGTAATTGCAGAGGGAAGCAGATCATTTTATTCCATCCCTAGAGGGTAAAGGAATAAACCACGTGAAAACCAGACAGGTAAACAAAGGCTTTCTCCTTGATCATTTTAGAAGCTTTCTGGGACCAGAATATTGCCAACCAGGCACCTGCTTTTTAGAGTTGAGGACAAGCTGCTGGGAGGTTTCTGACATAAAGTTAAGACTCAGATTTTATTAAATCAGTAAGATAAGTAGATAGCCTCTTAGGCAAGTGAATGAGGGGGTTCTTTTTAATTTAGTCTTTTCTTCATATATTTGTCTGCTTTTGTTGTCATATAATTTAGTTTTAAAAAGCACTAGAGTCTGATTGATATCCATAAAGGTGTATTATTGAAACATAATTTTTCTCTCCATAATCATCCCTGTTTTTATCAAAGATAGCCACAGAAAGACTTGGTTGATTATAAATTAAGTCCAGTTTTAATAAACTTGGCCTATTATTTTATATAAATACAGCAAGAATCGTGATCATATAGGCTTTTTAAAATTTGCTTTGCTTAAACTTTTCATAAAGAATCTTAACTTTTTAAAGTCTTTTTAGGCTAAGAAGCCAAGCCAAAGACTTGTCCAATTGTGTCCTATTACAAGGAGAACAGGTTCCTACTGAACATATGCAAATACATATATTGCCATGAAAAAAAAGACTATTAAATAAGAGTTTCTGAATTCTGGAGGAATCAGGTAAGGTGAAAACAAATAAATGTTTCAACTTTTGTTGCAAAGATGCACTTTGCTGAGTTGCTGTAGGTTATAGGTAGTTTTAAAAAGAGGAGAAAAGGAGTGTTTTGAATCTGGAAAGCAACATTAAAGACCCAGCAACGTTTTAAATGAAGTCATGAAAATTGTAACCATCTTTATCAATTTTCTCAGTCTTATAGAATTAATTTTTGTTTTGCTTCATCTTTCACTAGCAGGTTTATGAATTCATCAGTTTTCACATCTGAGTTTTAGAAATTCTTACCTAGTTCATACCAAATAAATCTAATCAGTGTAATATTCCCCTTTTCATATGGAGAGAGAATTATCTACTAACTCAAGTGACAACAAAATATTTCACAGGCAAATATAGATGGTAACATGCCTCTGAGCAATATTTAGCTCTTGATATTGAGAAAACTAGGTTCACTTAAATAATCAGAGACCTGATAAACACAAAACACATTATTTTTGTTTCCTAGGCAATTTACATTAAAGGTAAAGAAAAGTCTCTGTTTACACTTTCTTATCAAGAGAAGCCTAAACAGATTTTATCCTTTTAACAGGAAGAAAACCAAATTCTAATTTTGTACCAGTGTACCTTTGCTATTAAAATTCTTCTTTTTTAAAAACTTAAATCTGTTCCAATCTTAGTCAATTTGACCACACATAAAATTCCTTTCTCAAGGAATTTTCCACACACCTTACCGTATCTGTTTAGGTTTTGTCCTGTCTTTTTCCTTTCTTATTTTTGGAATAATCATTTTACTTTAGAGCAAAATTACTTTCTTTTCCCCCAATAAACATGCAATTATTTCTCATACTTTTTCTTAGTGACAGCATATATTCTACTTTTCATATACAGTCATTTTCAATTACCATAGCATCCTCCTTTTTGTTTTTATTATTTTCCCAGAGATTCCATTTCCTAGCATCCTAATTAAACTTTGTCATAAGTGAGTGGATCTTAATCTGTGGCATTTTGTGCCCTCTGACCTTTGCAAAATGGCATCCTAAGGTCTCCAGCTTATAATCTTTCTTTCCCACCTTCTCTGCCAGCTCTGAAGCTAACAGAGTGGTAGTGAAAAACACATGTCCCTTTCCAATCTCAGCTCTTCTTCCTCATAGTAAAAAAAATTTTAATATGGCACAAAACATGTTTATTAATAGACCCAAATATATTTTGTCTCTGTAAAGAAATTAAAAAGCCAAAAGGAGATAAACTTATGTTTAGCAATCAATGTCTCAATACCTTATCTTATTTGGAAATGAGCTAGATATTCGACAAACATTCATTGTTTAGTTTAACTTAGTAGAAACTTTGATTATGTATTTTAAATACTTATTTTTAGCAATTATGCTTGGATTGGACATTAAACAGCTAACCGTCACCTTAAGTTATTATTCTTCCTGACGAATTTCGTAACAGAAATAGGATGAGCTTATTTGATTTTCCTGGGTAGAAGGAAAGTATTACACTAAATGTTTGTATTTGATAAACGTAAGTAGAAGAGAAAGCGTTATACTAAATGTTGATAACTCTAAAGACATGTCTGAATTAATTAAACCAACAAACGTAGACTAGCATTTATTTATCAAAGATTATCCCAGATTACGTAAACTTGAAAAACATTTGGATTAGTTTCTATGTTTCTGAAAGTATCATATTTATGTAAATGCTTAATTTTCTTTAAGCCAATCAAACAGAGCTATTTACAAGTTAATTTTGGCAAGAAAACTTCTATTAAGTTCTATCTTTCAAAAGACTCTTTTTTCCTTTATTTTCTTTTACTCTGTGTGGGCAATGTTTTTGTTATCTCCTGGTTGTTTACATTTCAAAGACATAATAAGATTTATAATTTCAAGGTGTAGGGGAAAAATGCCAGGGTTTTTTTTTTTTTTTTTTGAGTATATTTTTCTATTATCAGAAGTCTAGAGTAATTACTATTTAAATTTCTCCCTTCTTTTTCTTAAATGCAGGACAATTGTATTTCCAATGTCCTGATTTTTCACAGTATCTGCAAATGTCTGAAGGAAAATTGCAAAAGGTCTGAGTTGATTTTGGGTTCAAATCAAGAATGTTTTTCTTTTTTTCAAACAGGCAAAATTGGTGAGGGTTCAACACTAGAGAATTAGGGGAGTTCAAATAAAAAAATGGGTTAGGGGAAACCTCAGTTGGTGCTGCCAATGAAGAAGACTCGGATTTTTTTTTAAATTTCCTTTTAGTTGTTTATTTGCTTCAGTTAACTTAGAAATAGTATTTTGCAAAGAGGCAATTTTAGAATCCTAAATATGTTTGGAAGCCTCTAAGTACCAATTAAAATAATTCTCTTGCTACAGTCTTTTAATTTGGTCTAGAGAAAAACAAATTTGGAGATATTGTAACATAAAACTGGCTGGGATCCTTGAAGGAGGTCTACCCTCAGAGCATTTAGGTGATAGCAGTCCCATTTCTCAGAAGTTCTCTTGAGGGCAAAAGAAAAATCTCTAGATGGTCTGGTGGTGTTTAATTCCTCAACTGTGCTCACTAATTTTACTATTCTTATTATTTTGTTTTGCTGTGAAGAATTCCAAAGGAAGTATATTAAAATTCTAGTGTGTTATCAACAAGAAAACAATCAAGTACTGACCAAAAAGGATGAAGAATTTAAATACATCCCAAATAAACTTAGAGAGCTCAACCAAAAAGGGAGGAAGCTCAGAATCTGAGGCTTACTCTCAAACTCCAGGGTTGGTGAGAAAATAGTGAGCTCAGTGGACTTTGTGTGTACCAGTACCTGTTTGCTCACTGGTCTGAAAACTGTTGAGAATCTCCCTTGAATCCCACTTCTGACACCATAAATGTTTACTTCAATAAAGGGGTAAATGGAGGCAAGCTCAAAAATATAAGTTTATTCAGGAAAAGCAGAAGAATTGCAGTGTGGGACAAGAAAATCATAGCAAGCCACAGGAGAATCCACTGAGAGTTTGGGGGTAGTTTGTATTTATGGGCAGGGAATGTAAAGGGAGGAGAGTTCAGTTACAGTCAGTTAAAGTAAAGATAAACAGAGACTAGCCTTGAAAACTTCCCGAGCAGACAACATCAGTCCAGTCACACAAAAAAAGCTCAACTGAACCCACTCTAAGACACACCCAACCTGAGTCAGTCATCTTCCATTCATTCCTCTGGCAAAACTTCCCAAAGTTGATCCAAAGCAACCTCTGATCAACCCCCTGTCATCAGAGAAAGTTTTGACACTATCACTTTTCTATAAATCAGGTATTTATGGAAAATCAGTTTCAGTCCTTAAGTTTTGTCTTCCTGAGGGCACATGCGTGAGATGCTCCATTTTATAACCTCCAGTTCTATTTTATATTGAAATTTGTTCACATAACCTATCTTTTAGATAACAGCTTCTGCAACTGCCCCACCATTAGTGATTTTAATTATGGATCCATGGAATCATGTGGATACCTTTATTGCAGTGTATTTTTTATCTGTAAAAGAACTACTTTTTTAAACTTTTTATTTTTATTTTTAACACCTTTATTGTGGCATGATTCCTGTACAGTAAACTACACATATTTCAGATACACAATTTGATGGTTTTTAAAAATATTTTTATTGAAGTATAGTCAGTTTACAATGTTGTGTCAGTTTCTGGTATACAGCACAGTACTCCAGTCATATAGAAGCATACATATATTTGTTTTCATATTCTTTTTCACCATAAGTTACTGCAAGATATTGAATATAGTTCCCTGTGCTCTACAGTATAAACTTGTTGTTTATCTATTTTATATATATTAGCATCTGCAAATCTTGAACTCCCAATTTATTCCTTCATACTCTCTTCCGACCCTGAATTTGATGAATTTTGATAGATGTATATACCAATGAAACCACCACCACAGTCAAGATAGCTAACATTTTCATCAACTATTACAGTGAATTTTTAAGAGAAAAAAATGACTGGACTTAATAAAATAGTAATAGAAAAAACTGAGGAAAAATAGACGATGTAAAATTGCACATAATCATCAAAATTTCACTTGATGTTACTACTATAATAAATTTTCTCTCTAATTTTTCCCTCATACACAAAATTCTTATATATGAAAAGTTTACTTTTCTTCTTTTTTCCAGTATACCCACCAATGTAACATCAAAACATACATGAATTGCTTGGTGATGTTAAAAAAAAAAAGTAGCATTTGTGTCTAAGTAACCCTGTTGTCTTTCCATCTGAGCTCTGCTTTTAAAGCTGCTTAGTTTTGTATGAGATTTGCTTGTAAGTCAGGTTTTATGAATCAAGAAAACTCTGCAGAGTCTTGCGAAAGCAGCATGTGCTGCTAATTTCTTTTTACACTGCCACTCTCTGAGACACATGCACACACTTGTGGGTTTAAGCACATACCCTATTAGCTTTTTATACTTAATAGGGCCCTTGGCATTTTTGAGTCTTAGACTAATTTGTTTTATTCTGCCTCCCTTCTGTTGTAGTCAGGAAAGCGAGTTGCCTTAAAGTTAAGTGCCCTGTGATCATGCTGCATGAAGGGCACTACACAAGTCCTATCATCTGATTGATTAGACACTCTCCTCCCTCATCTGTTCTCCTGGCCAGTGGAACTGAAAGAAGAAGGAAGCTCAATTTGCCATACACAAGATATTTGGACTGTCTTTACCCTCCCCAGCTCATTAAGCTCATAGATCTTATATTCTTCACAAAAGTACTTAAAACCAAGGAGGAAGTAATTCATTCATCAAAGGGGTCTCTTCAAGGTGGTCTGGTATGTATATTGTACTGTATTATCGCATAATCAGTTATTAAGATTCTCTCTAAATCAGTCCCTACTTCAAGATTCTTATATTGATGCTAGAGAACAATGGTGCCACTACACCAGTTTCTTTGGAAATTTAGATATGGCCAATTGTACTTTCCTCAAAGGATGTGAACCGGTTCACATTCTGATGACAAGAGTCAACAGCTTTTAGTCATCTCCGCACACATCAGGTGTTATTTAGAAACTCCACTTCTGTTTTCAACGTCATCTTTTAGTGCCTTAAAAAAGCTAATTTAATGCCTAACGTAAGGAAAAGTCATGATTTTAATCACCAAATAAATTAACAACAGAGTTAAAAGAATACTGGATGTGCCTACATTTCTGTCAGTGTTGAGCTCGATGAATTGGACTTGGTGAAAATTCAATATACAAGTGGATTATAACATGGGAATACCGTTGTTAGTATATGAAGATCTTACTTTTAAAGCACTTTATAATTCATTGTTTTACATATCTATAACAAAGTTTTATAATATAATTTAGGTCATGTGAATAAAATTTGTAATAGTACATAACACATTTATTATTATTGGATTCATTATTATATTACTAAAAATCAGTTCATTCTAAGCAAAAGTAAGTTTTCCCATCTGTACATAATTTTGTTATTTTTATGAAGAAACATGCTTTATTAGCTTAATAATAGCTATGCTTTATTATTAGCATAACTAAACACTGCAAACTTCATTTTCACACCAAGGCCATTTTTACAATTTTAAAGCAATATATGTGCATGGTTTGGCTGTGGAGAATCCCATATTGAAGCTTATTAATTCATTTTAAAAGCACTTGAGTTTCTGTCACTATGATATTCTCATTTAAAAGCCACCACTGAGGCTCATAGTCCACATTTTTTGGCTGTGAGATTTTCCATTCTGTTCTCCTCTTTCCCTCCTTTTATTCTGGCCAGGAATAATTTGATCTGGCCGGCTTCTTCAAGTAAAAGATGACATTATATGTTAATTATACCCACTCATTTCTTCACTATCTTCCTAAGCATGAATTAGGCATTCAAAGGAAACATGCCACAGTGTATTAAAAGATATATTTCAATAAAGGAATTATTGATTTCAATGGCTTTAATATGTAAACACTACTCTTCCTTTCCAGCAATTTCTCAGAACCTAAAGTTCTCAAATAATCTGTACTTGGCATTGTAACAAGGTAGGGCCCTTCTTAATTATCTCCCCTCCCCTCTGAACTGATTTAGACACTTCCTAAAGAGTAAAGCAACAGAAGAATGAAGATATTTCTATCTCTGGGTCTTAACCATTCCTCATAGGACCACCAAGAGGACAGATTGCTACTCTCTGTTGCAAAAAAATTAAACTTCCTTCTATTGAGGTTTAGAGGATCTCTCACCTGTTCAGATTGATCTGCATTGTCCAGACTAGATTTATCATGATTTCTGGGCTGTAATAAAGGAATCAGAGATCAAACCAATGAGATTTTGTGAACTTACTTGTGAGAGCCTGGCTGACTACTGAGATCAGGCCTCTCAGAAAGTCAGTTCCTGGAAGGAGTCACCATGCCGCTAGAATCCAGACTCAACTCTGCAGGTCCACAAATGCACAGTTATTTGAACACCCAGAGATTATGAGACCCTGAGAGACTTGGCCCCATAAATTAACTTTCACAAAGCTATTAAACCATAATAAAAATGTCTAGATTTGTTTAACCTTCTGGGAGGACATGGTAGAATAATAATCTTGTTTTAAATCATGAGTTTAAATCTCAACCTGCATTCACAAGCCAACTTCAAAACTCCCAGCTACTCTGATTGTATCCTCCTATTTCAGGTGGAATATATAGATAAACTTAATAATATCTCCCCTGTAGGATTGTGTATGGATAGTATATTGTATATATATATAACTGTATTTACATATCATATATTATTATGTATTAAATATATGATATACATATATACTTTATGTAAAGTATATTTAAAATATATTAGTCTCACACAACCTTACAGGGGAGATATTATTAAGTTTATCTATGTATCTCTTTTAAAGAGGAGAACACCAAATATACACAGCAAAAATTTATTTGTATATCATATATTTAGTGTATATAATATATTTTTAATATAAATATATATAATTCCAGATTGCTAAGTAATTTAAAATATTTACTAAGGTTTTATACCATATGTCAGATCCTATTCCAGGATATAGAGATACAGCTGTTTACAAGACAGAAAAGGACCTTACATTTCTGGAGCAAATGATAGAAGGAGATGGAAAATAAACAATTAAATAAATGAGCACAGTGATTTCAGATTGTGATAAATATTGCACAGACAACGAAACATTGTAATGTGATCAGAGAGACTCGGGTAGGGGAAAGACTGCTTCAAACCAGGTGGTCAGGAAAGACATCTTAGAAGAAATGACCTAAGAGGTGATATTTAAATATTATAGAGAACTTGGGCATATGAGCATCTGGGGAGAGACTGCTACTGGGAGAGAGGACAGCAAGTGCAGAGTTCAAAGCTCAGGCATGAGTTAAGCGTGTGTAAAAACAGGAAAGACTAGTGTGACTGGAGTCTAGTGACTGAGAAGGAGAAAAATGCAAGACGTAGTCTTGGAACGTCACTGGGGCTGGAGGCCAAAGTCCTGGGCGGTCATTCTGACTGCAGAGGGAAGGCAGTGAAGTGTTCCATAGGGAAGAAATGATATCTGTTAAGTATCTCAGGAAAGAATTGGAGGGATGCTCCAGAAGGGAAGTAGGAATCAATTATGAGGCCAATTCCACAGCCTCGGTGACTTGGACTAGGGTATTGTTTGAGTTGAGGGAAGCGGACAGATGACAGCTATGCTTTGGAACTAGATGAACGGACAGCACCTTTGTGAAACAGGAAGGAAATCAAGGTTATGCTGTAGTTTCTGACTTGATCACCTGGACAAATGAAGATCTCACTTGCTGATTGAGCAGATTGAGGCATGAAAATTTCTCTGTCACATTCACTTTGAGATACGTGTTATCCATCTAAGTGGAAATGACAAGTAGACAGTTGGAGATACAAACTTTTAACTCAGGACTAAAGATACGATATTGAGTGTCATCTGAGTATAGATGGTATCCATGGGTCTGAATGAGATCACCTAGGAAGAATATGTAGATACAGGGGAGGGAAAAAGAGGACAAAGTATTAAGCTTCAGAGAATCCTGGTATTTAGAGATTAAGCAGTAAAGAAGTCAGCAAAGGAGAAGAAAATTAAGCAGCCAGTAGGATGGAAGGAACCCTGGAGAGGGACTTGTCACAGCGTCAGAAAAAGAGAGTGCCTCAGGAGGGAGGACGTTGACTACTGCTGAGGGTCCCAGCCAGGTAAAGACGTACAATTGATTTGGCAAGATGGCGCACACTGGGGACCGGAACAAGAGAACTGTCATCAGAGTGGGGAGGACAGAAGTCTACTTGGAATTATTTTTCTCATTTCTAAAATATTTCTGCTTAAAGAACCAGGGTCAGGCAAGTAAATGTCAAGAGCCCCCTTTGGGCCCCAAAAAACAGAGGGAAAAATCTCAATATCAAATTATCCATTTTATCTGTCATCCAAAGCAGTTTTCATTCATGCCACAGTTGTTATGTAATTGTCATGCAGATTGTGGGTTTCTCAACTTAAACATTTTAGTCACGTCTTTGTGACATGGTCGCCTTGATGAATTATGAACAATACCCCGGAACCTTAAAAACTGGAAATGGGGAATTCCCCTGTTCTCATGAGCAATATATTCAAGTGAGTTACTTCCGCAGATGGCCAAGTTTATCCATTTTATATTGATTCTTATTCGCCTCAGTTTCAGATGGTGACATTTGCTGAATTTATTCCCAAATGCTGGTGAACTCTCTATTTTGTACCATGTGGCCCGACTATAAGGAAAATAAAGAATTTTTGACTTTGGGGGGCCCTATCCTGGACAGAAAAGACATTGAATATTTTTTGAAACTGCTTGGTATCACCTCTACTCCTGTCACCTTTCTCTCATGCTGTCTTTATGTACGAAACAACAACCATAAGTTACCTCCCTCTCTGCAGCCCACATGTTCCGCAAAGCTGTTCCAGTGAACTGTGCATTCTTTTCTTGCCAAGTTTTCTGTCCCTTCCTGTGCTCCTAACATACTTCCTTTCTTCAGGATATATATTTTTTAAGACATTAGAGGAAACGACAAATACTAGGTGTCATGAAATAAGCCTTTGGCCTTTGATGAAGATAACTTCAGGTTAAATTCTCCAGAATTAGTGACTGTCTTTTCTTTTACAAAGGGACTTCAAAGAACATCTACTTTTTTAATTGACCAATTTGTGCTTCTAACTACTGCATGCATTAAATTTAAAATACAAGCAGTTATCAGAAATGCAGATTTAAATATTTCTTTATAGAGTAAATTTTCAACTTCTGCCGATTTCTTACAAAAGGGAGCTAACAGCAAGGAAGCTGATAGGTTTAGAAGTTACAGAAAAGAAATATTTAGAAACATCATATTATAAGAATCGAATTACTTTAGTTTTAATTCAATCATATTTTTAGGTAACCCATACACATGGTCACTCAAAGTTGCATGTTTTAAAAATTTACTCTGAAATACTGTATGGGAGACAATAAAATATTTAAAGCCAGCAATGCACATTTATGTTTAGAATGTAAATTTTGGACAGCATTCTATATGCTGTGTTCATAAATGATAGATTCTGTTAAAGCTGTTTTGCAGATATTCAGTGACAAAATATAACTAAGTTATGAGTAAGCAAGTTGATTCATCCAAGTTAAGCATTTTTAATATTTATTTTAAGCTAGAGAGGAGGGAGGATCTATGACCTACATTACCCCACATTGAAAGCCCCCTTGAAGGCAGAGTCAGTTTCTGTCTATCCGTGCCCTGACATAACAACATATCTATAGAAACTCTTCAGAGAGTTCATAACTACAGTGATGCTGTATGAGGAGTAGACTGAATCAACATGGAATAGATTAGAGCATCCTCCAAAGCTCTGCTATGAGGACTTTATTCTGCCCTGTGTTTGCCTTCCTTCTACATCAGAGCTGCAACACCTCGGTCACTGTGGAGGTCCCGTAAATACATCCTGGATCAATTGAAAAGAGAATGTTTTTAAGGAAACTTTTTGCAGTGTTCTATAGGTCATAGGGTGTCTCTTAAGCTTAGTTAAATTGGCAGACCGTTTCATTTGGCGTATGTTTTAATAAATTAGGTCACCCAGAGAGGTGGTGATTTCTTGCCCAATTCTCTGAAAGGCCAGATGTTAGAAACTCAGCAGGTCAGATCCTAAGGTGGTGAATTTTGCTGGGTCTACTAATACTTTTGTTTCTGTTTCCTCATTGGTTAAGTAAGGGTAAAAATTCTTTCCACATTGATGCTACAAAGCAAATGAAATGCTGGTAGAACAGGGCTGTTTCTAGTCATGCAAGTGACCTCAAGTTCCCCTTCACGCCTAGAAGATTTTTCTCAACTTAAGGCTAAATTCCCCTCATGCTTTGGTGACACCAGGCCCACAGTGTCAAGAAACTTAGTTCTGCTGGGTTTCAGAGCAGACCTCTGATTCGTGGTGGAAAACATAACCTTTATTTCTGTTTTCACCAAGTTCTGCTCTTTAAAAACGTGTTGTCACTGAGAAATAGTAGAACCCAGTGGTTAAGTTCTCAGTCTCTGAACTCGGATTCACATCTCTGTCATTTTTCTGGACATTTGGCCTTTGGCATGTCTCCAAACCCCTTTGAGCCTCATCCCTGAAATGAGGGGCAACTTATATCGATTATGAAGTCCTGCTCTCAGGATTAAGTGGGCAAATGCACGTAAGGCACTTAGTGTGATTGCTGACCCCTGAGGGAAACCCAAACAGGGCTAGCTGTTGGCATCATTGTATATTAACTTGATAATATACAGTATGTTCTTCAGGAATTTTAGCCACCAGGTTTAAAGACAAAAATAATCACTGAGGTTCCATTTTTGGTGCTACCTGGGTCTCTAAAACTTTTAGTAAGATTTACCATGGAGAATCCCTAGGCCCTGGTGCTGAGGGCAGGAAGGTGGTGACTTTCTATAACAAAGGAAGTAAATGGAGAGATACGCATGGCGGGGACTGACCACCCAGCCAGGTCCTCCACACCCTACGGTCACTGATGAAAGCGTGGCAGTATAGTTAAGGAAGATGCTTTGGAAAGTGAGGTATAAGAGCTTTTAAGAAGCATGTGATCTAGTGTAAAGGTAAAATGGAGGTGAAATGCAGAACCACAGAGAAAATGGAAAATGAAGAAAGATGAATGGCATGTGAAGACCCAGACCCAGGGGCAGAACAGGACCGAAGCGGGCAGTGTGATATGAGCATGCTACTGAGAAACCTTGAGTGTATAGAGGGCAAACAGGAAAAAAAAAAATTTTTTTAATCCTACTTTCCTTTCAGACCCCATGTTCTGGACATTTCCCCTTTGCCAGAATCTTGGGCAGCACTAGCAGATGTTCTGTCCCCATTTAGTCATCAGAGCCCATGTTAGGAATTACAGTTTTTCATCCAGTGAACACTTACACCTTTTCTCCAACTTAAATGTTCTTCCTCCCACTGTTCCTGCCTGGGGCAGCAAGGAACCTGCAGTGGGGGGCCAGGTGGGATTCTTTCCTTCTCTTTTTCTCTCTCTCCTACCACTTACTAGTTGTTGTTTGATCTCCTCCAAAGTTGCAATGAAAAAGAGGTGACGAGAGGTCTTCCTAGCGTTGTAATCTGGATGCACATGAACTGGTCCATTTCCCTCGTCTCTGCAGATTCACTCCAGGTGCTGGATCTCTCTCTTAGCGCTCTCCTCTCTGGTGGTGGTTTGTGAATACGCACCCCCCCCCCCAATTGCCAGCTTCTCAGGGACCACCCAGGCTGACGTCACTCAGCCTCTCCAGTAAGACTTCTAGGAAGGGTACCTTTCAAGCCAGCACAGTCTGATCTCCTCCCATAGAATCTGGTCCCTGGGTGATTAGCCACCCTGGCTCTACCCTAGGTGGCAAAGCAGCCAACACCCCATGCAGCCTTGCCTCCCTGGGACCTGCCATCAAGGACAGACCGCTTCAGTCAGAGCCTTACAACTTCGGAACAAGCTGGCATGAGTCAGAAACGACTTGCCGAGTCCTTCCAACTCTGTGCATCACGTTGAGCCTCCCTCACTAAGCCTGCGGTTGGAGGCGTGTCCCCTTTCCTCTTCCCTGTTGTGGGAGTGTGGGATGGGATGTAATGATTAACAGCACATCGAACGATTCTCCAGAGAATTTCTTACTCTTATTTATTTCATCCCTCCCAATAATTTTTTTGAGAAACAGTCTCCTAACTAGTTTGAAAATGGGTGGTGAGCTCGCTTTGGCAGAACTAATTCCATAATCCCTTAGTGTGTCCTGCGTAGGTGGTCTGGCACCCTGGTTTAGAATGTAGGGCTATTTGGCTCTTAGGTTTTGTTCTCAGCAGCACCACACACCCACCCTGTTTCTGTACCCACACACGGCAGCCGCCAGGGCTACATGAGTTCCAAGGAACATCACACAATGGAAGCAGGCTACCATTGCCTCGGCGCGGACTCCAGCCGGGTGCTGGCCCCTCTTCACTGACACGGAGGCAGTGAGAAACCACAGGACCCCATCAACACTCACGCAAGCTAGACCTAGAAGCACAGGGGCTTTGTTGCCTTTCTAGGCAGAACTCAGTGGGAGATGGATAAATTCTTGCCTCCTTCTTTATCTTCCCCTGCATAGGACGGACTATTCTGGGATGCAGTCTTACAGTTTGAAAGATAAAGCAATTAGTTTCATTTAGCAATGGCCGGCTCTGCTTAGTCAGGCATCCTTCTGTTGGCCCTTTCTTCTTCCCTGCTTCGCTGCCCTTTCCCTCATTCCAGATCCCTAATAAAAAAAATATAAATACAAATACGTCCTCAGCCTGTGGTTCTGCTATCTGGGGAACCCAGGCTATGGCACTGACTTGCAATGCTTCTATTGAAATCGTGGGAAGCCGAGAGTTGCATTTAACATCCTGGTACACATGCTTGTTGGGTTAGGTGAAGTCGTAACTATTTCTTAAAAAATGGATAGAGCATATAGTGGTTTTATAAGTGAAAGCACAGGGGGTCTTAGGGTGAGCTAGTCTCCTCTGGTCTTGACTAAAGCAACAGGCCATGCAGAGAGATGAGGTTTGAGAAATTAAAGGGGGTTAATTAACCTGAAGAAATGGCACTTTGATGTTAACTGTGGTTTTGGTCATTGACAGATCTCATTTTCTCTGTGTATGCTGTGATCTAAGAAGGTGACAGAAACTTAGCATGAGAAGGGACCTTGGTGTTCAAGTTTGGCTCCAGTTTAGAGCTGGAGGGTGGGAGAGTTAAGGTCATGCTGTTTCTTACTGGTATCACTGGGACATCAACCCTTATATAATCTATGACATAAATCTTTATATAATCAGACCCTTTCACAGACTGATGTTGTTCCTAATCATTTGTGTACCCTCCAGTGTTTCAATAAATATGTAATTTGTTATTCATTACTCCCAATCTCCAAGCATACCTAGAAAAAATATATTGTTCTTTATATATTCTTTTTTTAAAAAGCTCCTGGTATCCAAGTGACAGGGTACAAGTACAGGATAAACATAAAAACAAAATCATATATTTTAAAAAGTAAATAGAAAATTAGAGCTTAAATGTAACAATTTAGAACTGGTTAACCATATCAGGAAATTGTATTTCTTTGTGTTAATATTTAATGATTCCTGTGTCTCGGTGATAAATCTTAGGTAAACTGTTAACTGTTTCTTCAGACTGTCAGACCGTCAAATTACGGGACTGTGTTTGCATTTAAACAATCTGGGACACTGATGCAGAATAGCTGTTCTTAAGAAGGCAACAAAAAAGTAGTTGTTTTTTAGGAACTGTCCTGAATGCTTTGCCAACTCAGTCTGCGAGGAAAGTGATTACCTCATTTTGAGAATGGAAGTGCCCCAGTTTACAGTGGGCATAATTTCTTATTTCCTAGCAAACATGCAGAAATGCAGCTGTTTGCAAAGAACCTATTTTCTCACCAAACATTCTTTAATTCTCAAAAAAGAATTACTCCCTGAGAATTGCCTGACTATATCGTAGTAATCATAGCCCACCCAAGCACTAGTTTTTACAAGGCCAAATTTGCAAAAGCGTGCTATTGCTGAGGTTATCAGAGGAAAAATAAGTGGCTATTTATGAAGTTATAATGATGAAAAATACAAGTGGTCAGTCAAGCAGGATTTCACTAAAATAACTACACTTAGTTATGAGTCATGAGCCTTTTTACCAAAATACTTAACAAAATTTACAGTGCTGTAAATTGAGATGTAGACGGCTGAAAACCAACCAGCTCTGCCTTTAGTATAACTCCGAGTGGTAAAGGCAGAGAGCATTATCCGTTTCCACCGAAACGCACCGAAGCTCAACAATAAATCTGACGAACATTTCATGTCTTTGTAGGTGCAAATTGATCACTGAACATCAAAACAATGAAGTTATTCCATGGCTGAGGTGCAAATTAGCAGTCAGGCTGCAGATATTAGCAAGGGAGAAGACAAAGGAACGGAGCACTTGTATTGGGGCTGCCTGCCCAAGAGCCTATGTGTAAAAAAAGAGAAAGAAATAGCATAGAGAAAAAAAAAAAAACCCAGAAGGCATTCTAAGGATTACAATCTCTATCATTGCTCTCTATGAAAAGTGTTTTTGAAAAATTCCTGTCTGCACCATATGGATTGAAACTATATCCCAACTTTCCATTTGAAATAGGCCTCAAATAACTACAAAAAATTAAAAAATGCAAATGATCCTATAGTGATGATATTGTGCAAGTACTTGTGGTAAACTCTTCGCAGTGAATGAGATGCATGTCTTAGCTCTGATAATTGCCACAAGGGTGAGCGCCTGTTTTGGAACTAAGTTTTGAAAGTTGTGGTGCCCCGTGTAATGTTTCCATTGCAAGGATGCATACAACAAGGGTGCGCCAGGAGCTGCAGAGTGACGGGCCAAAAATTCCACCTGAAACTTAGGCAACTTGTAGTCCAATCTCATTATGACAGAATTGGGTTTTTTTTAATTAAGTTATATATACAAGTAAAGCATGAAGATAAGGGAAAAAGGGAAAAAAAATATCAGATCCATCTAGAAAAAAAAAAAGATGAGTAACCTTTATACCAACAGGAAGAGGCTGAGCATTACCAGAAAAACAACTATAAAGACACCGTAAATCAAACAGCATAGAGTTTAGAACATCAAAAACTCAGAAATTTTCATCTATTATTAATTATGATAAAAAATTCTATCTCAGAATATTTTACACAGCAACTGTTGCCAAGAAAATCTACATCTTCCTGAGCTGAGGAAAGTTAGAAATAAGAACTAAGGCTCTAAACTTCCAATGAAATTGGATGGCCATTAATAAAATATTTCCATGTCTTTGTACATTTTTCTTTCAATTAAAAAGCCATATTTTAAAAAGAAGACAATTTATTATTTCAATGACATTTAAATATTTAATGGGGCTGCAATTAAAATAGCCACATATAATATGTAGCTTTAGTGTTTCTTAAAAAATTATTTTTGCTGCTAAAGTGTATTTTTTTTCACCCATATGTAAGTGTACCAATGATAGAAATTCTTTAAAAAGTTTAGAAACAATGAACATTATAGGCTTTATTTTGACTTGAGGATGAAAGACTTTTATTAACCTCTCGATTAACTTTTTTATTAACCTTTCGAGTCGGCTTCTTATTAGCCAACATAGGCAACAGCAGAATAGGTCTCCTCACACCACCTCCAGTGGTCTTGGAGGAGCTAATTAGTAGATAGGACACAGCACAGTTAGACTCTTCTTTACCTGTGTTCATTCCATATAAATAGATTTTCTCTCCACCGAACATCTGTATTCTAATTAACATCATAACCTCATCTTTCTTGTATCTACGTCTGTAACTGAGACTTTTCTGGTAATAGGATGATGTGGGAGGATGGATCAGCGCTGATCTCAAAAATCTAGGAACATCCTTCAACCTTGGCTTTGACTACAGAGCCCTGGGTGGAGATGAGTTTTCTTTTGTGATGTGGATTTGAAATTAGAATGGGATTATATATATATACAGTGTGTGTGTGTGTGTGTGTTCATTTTCCTATAGGAATATAGATATGTTACAACATAAGTAGTTTCAGTAGTACCAGGGGTGCTAGATGCAGCAAGTTCATAACAAATGATTGCTCACGGAGGGGTAAAATCTTGGTGCCCTTACTCCGAGCAGGATGTCTAGGAGCCCTGTAAAACTAGCGCTAGTGGGGCTGCCCACACTGTCTTGGGAAAATCACTAAACTTCCTGAATCCTTCATTTCCTAAACTACAAACAGTGATGTTAATAATATTAATAACTACTTAGTTCAAATTTTCAGTCTCAATGACTTAACACGTAAAAGTGCGATGAGGAGACTTACTTCATAGGGTTGCTGAAAGAATTATAAACAGTGTCATATGGTGTAGAAAGGTATTAGACATTGAATAAATTGTCATTTTATTAATGCTCTTACAAATAGTTAAGAAGTCCTTAAATTGTTATCACCACATTTATAATATATATTTCCCGTACTTGGCAGGATCACTACCCTTTTTTTAAATTGCTCTCCACAAATTTTAGCATGAAAAAATAATGATGCCAGAGAGAATATTGTCTTCCTAATAAGTCAGCAGAGTTAAATTTAAAACCAGATTTTACAAAATGAAAAATAATTGTGGACTAGAGGTAGAACTGTTCAACTGTTTAATAATAACATAGAGCATGTTCATTTAACAGTGTGTTTTTATCGATCCATATCAGTACATAAATAATTCATTATAATGATTTATTCATATTGTGGAAATTATAATTAAAAAGCTAGAGACCTATTTTAACATTACCAGATCAACTCTGTTAACTGGTCAGTAGCAAGTTTGATATTACCGGCAAAATGTGAAGCAAACATGATATGAAATAATTTGTTCAAATTCAAAGAAGGGGAAATAATGACAATAGTACCAAAAAAGAAAACATGTTCTGGGAATATTTTTTTCAATTATAGCACCATTTCATATGTGAGTTTCATAGAAATAGAGGGACACATACACAGGTGGATTGGATTCAGGTCTTGGCTTCATATGATCTCAATGGTCACAATAAAAAAGAACACAGATAAACAGGGGCTTTTGTAAAAGTTCTGATAAATCGTGTTCATCCTACTGAGTTTGATGAGTGATACTGTGTGGGTACATGTATATTCTACAATTAGATTAGCCACATATAATGTGAATAACCAGAATTACATATTCTACATATTCTATAATTATGTATAACTCTTTAATTATATATTATATTAAACTCTAAGTCTACATCCCTTTTGCTATGTAGACTTTTAAGTGTAATCTCTGGGATGCTTTAGCTTCGATGGTGGAGAAAGGATATTAGAAAGACATGGAGTTGTCCAACGTGGTGTCTCTCATGGCTGATGGTAGGATTACACGCTCCCAGATAAAAGGCTGTCCTTGCTGACAGTTCGGTGCTATAAAACACCAGATGCCAAGAGATGCATCAGAACTGTTTCATGAGTTGCAGGTTGTTATTGTGATGTGAGTCAGACCAATCAAACAGGGAGTAGACTGGCAGAACCATCAGAGTCCAGGGATGGGCTTTATTACAATGTGTCTGCAACTTACAACTTGGGGCTGTACTGGAGATGCTCATACTGTGGGTGTGCATCTGGCAGTCAATATTTTACCTGAAAAACTGATAAGCTATATTAATCTTTGTTGTTACTATATTTACCTTGTTAACCTGAGAGGGCCAAAACCAATGGACGGTGTCCTGGACCTGGAAGATTTTACTGCATATCCTATTCCAGCACTTATGACACTTCCCTGCACCTCACACTAAGCTGTGAACTCCCTGAGGTTAGAGAATGTGCCTTGTTGGACTTTGAACTCCTCCCCCACCCCCACCATCACCTCTTCTCTTTCCACTATCCCAGGGCTTAAAACTTGGGCTTAAACAGTTGATCCACCTCAGAATTTGTGTTTAAGGAGTGAATCAGTGAATACATGAATGAATGAATGAATGAATGAATGAATGAATATCTTAGTTCTTCCTAGTAAAATGTGTACTTATGGTTCATCTCATCCATTTATGCTGATTATTTTAGCTAGGAGATTATACTGAAACAATCATAACCTTGTAATAAATAATAAAAAAATTTATTATCAGTTTCTGTGTGTCAAAGTTTTAGAACCCCTTTTGCCTCCCCTCATTTATAATTCCTATAAATTAGGTAAGAAAGAAAAAAGGAAAGTATACTGAAGCAATGAGTCAAATACTAGCTTCTGCTCCCCAAGTAGGGAGATGATGGTACTGACTATTGCCGGAGGGTATTCTGTTCTTCAATGATGTTGTGAGTTGAAGCTAATCTATTTGCTTTCTTAACTTCCTTCTTCCAGTGCCTTTGGGTGCGCAAAGTGGATGACTTGTCAGGAGGTACCATCTGTGGCTGTGGAACAGGGCCAAGTTGTTAAGGGGACCAGGATGGAAATAAGCCAAAAGTATCCAAACCAATGGAGTTTACCAGGCAAAAAATAACACCCCAAATGCTATCCGAGGGCCTTAAATACACGTGATCTCTATTTTCATAGTATCTCTAGCTCACGGAGATCCCATGAAGACAGGGATTCCTTGTTATATTCCATGCTGTGGAGCAGTAGGTGAAAGCAGCCATCTCTCACGGGCGATGCAAGTGCAAAGCAAGCGTTATTGAAACAACTTAAAGGCAGATGCTTGGCTGAATGAGATGCGAAAACCCTGTGCTCTCAGTATTACACACCAAGAGGGATGCAGGGACTAGATTCCAACTGGATGTCCTGCCCCAAATGTTCTAGGAGAGACAGCCTCAAATCTCGCCATGCTGCTTTTAGAGAAGAACTGACAGTGGGGACTTCTGTGAATATACGGGTAGCCTGATGGGGGTCGTGGGAGAACAGGCTGCGTTTGGGTGCCAGCTACCCAGTGAAGGTGCATATTAGTGTTCAGTGTCCATATCCCCAAATTCTTCATCCCCGTGAAGCAGGAGCACCAGGTCATACAAGAGTTATGCAAGATGGTTAACTTAGGGCGGTGCCTGCCTTGGGACAAGCACGGATACAAATTGAATAAATACATAACTGAGAGTTACTATTGTTAAAACTCCACTACATAGTTTTCATAAACATGAAATTGATAAGCTACTGAAAAGACCAAACGTCAAACACAAAATATGTGGTAGAATAATGCTGGACAGTGAGCAGAAGAACCAGGAGCTGCAGTGAGACAGGAAGCACAAAGCACAGGGGGCAAATGGAGAGAAAACATAACGAGAGTTCAAAAAAGAAAGTCAGTTAGTCCTGAAACAGGAGAGAGGCTTCTAAAGTTAGCTTCAAAGTACTGTTTGAGTGAAGAAGAAATTACAGCGGACAACATACATATTAATGATGCTGCAACAATATTGAAAAACAGCCCATTATCATTACCTAGATTAAAAGAAAAGGCGAGATTAACACCTCAGACATCACTAGGACAGAATGAGAATCAGACTTATCAACATGCTCTCACCTTCCTCCCACTTCCTTCATCTTTCTTAGGAAGACTGAGAAAAGGATCTTGAGGAAAATTAGCTCTGAAAAACAGTAGCTGTCGTCATAAATTTTGGTAATTGCAATGAAATGAATAAGAGCGGCAGCTTAGGGTAAGGGATAAAAATGTGTGTAAAAATCTCAAGAAACAACTTAAACACTTTCTAGAAAACCAGAAAGCAGTTGTGTTAGTGGGTAAATGGTGGAGAGGAGGGGAGGAACTGGGGAGAAGAAGGGATGGAAAATTTACTTATTCCTCTCCTAGAGGAGAGAGAAAGAGCCAAATATTAAACGTTCTTTTGCATAAATTAGAATGATTAACTTTCACTCCTTTTCTTGCCTTTTCTGCCAATCTCTCAAATATTTTTAATAGCTATAAAGAACAGAGATTACACTTCCTTCAAATAATTATATTCAGCCAACTCAAACTGCTATTTGCTTACAGAGTAGTCAGCCTTACATCTTTCTTCATGACAGATCTCATTAAACAAAGACAAATTCCAGTAGCCCAGACAGATGAACTGTTCCAACTAAGCCCAGCCCCGACCAAGATTCCTAACTGATCTGCAGACCAGGGACCAAGCCCTGGCCCATCACAGCAACCCACCAGAGACGCCAGTCTAGATGCGCCGAGCTCAGCTACCATGGAGATGCATGAGCTTATCAGTGCCCTTTGATATGTCTCACTGAGATGTTTTTTTGGTTGTTTGATACATAGCATTCGTTATTGTAGCCTAACAACTGATATAACACTAAACTCTTTCCAAAGTGTTTATACCAATTTACACTCCCACCAGCAATGAATGAATGTTCTTATTGCTCTCAATTCTTGACAACATTGTCACCGGCAGTCTGTTTGATTAGAGGCCCTTTGCCTTGTAGCATGTCTTATTTTGGTTTTAAATTCTACTTTCCTGACTACAGTGAGCACCTTTTCATACCTCTCTGACTGTTTCGATATTCTTTTTCGTGTGTGTGAAGCACTGCTCAAGTCTCTTGCCCTTTTTTTTTCTAATGGTTTCTCTTCTTATTGATTTGTTGAAATTCTTCATCTATTCTAGACCTAAGCCTCCTGTAAATTATATGTTCTAAATCTCTCTCATCCTGTGCTTTGCTTTTTCATTCTTTGTCTCTTTCTGACCAAAAGTTGGATCCCCACTATAACATAATTTTACAATTTTTTCTTTCATGGTTAGTATTTTGGGGGGATCATTTTACCCCAGTGAGGGAATGACGATATTTCTCTATTTTATCTTCAAGAAACTTTGTTGACTTCCTTTGACATTTAGATCTACAGTGTACCTGGACTTCACATTTGCATACAACTAGAGTAAAATTTGACGTTCAGTATTTTTGTCAGTTGGCTATCCTATCGTCTCAGCTACATTTTTAAATATTTCTTCCACTGCTCAGCCCTTTTGCACCTTTCTCATAAATCAATCATTCCTATGTGCCAGGTCTGTAATCTGTACCTTAATCTGTCTATTCTTGCAATAGTACTTCATTGTCTTAATTACTGTAACTTTAAATTGACATCTAGCAGAGCGAAGTTCTTCCACTGCATTTTTCTTTCTTAATTGTGTCTAATTAATCTTGGTTCTTTCAATTTGCATACCTGTGAGAATCAACTTGTCACATTACACTTACACACATAAATCCATCTTGGGATTTTTATTAAGATTGTATTAAATCTACAAACCAACTGAGTCTTCCAGTCCATAAACATTTATTTACATTTTTTTTAAATTTCTCTCAATAGTGTTATATAAAGTTCTGCATAGGAATTTTATTCTTCTTTTATTGGGTTTATTCCTAGATATTTTACTATGTTGACTTTATTGTAAATAGTATTTTTTTAGTCAGTTTAAATATTATTCCTTTGAAGAGAATCCACTTTATTCCTTTTATTTCCTTTTAAGATGTTCTCCTTATTATGATGGCCCTGAAATAGATTTTCTTGGAACATGTCTTGAGATTCATAGTGCTTCTTGAGTCTTGGCAAGATATCATTCATCAGTTTTCTGTTAGTTACTAAGTCTTGTCTTTCTACTCTACTCCAGCTCTACAAGCAGCTCTCCCATCAGTGTTTCCCTTCTCAGTAAACAGCACCATCATTTGTCCAGTTGGAAGTATCCTTAATTCTCTTTTTCATACACCATATTCAATCTAACAGAAATCCTGTCAGTGTTATTTAAAATATACTGTTTGGAACCAGATCACCTCTTGCCATTTATACGTCTCCCACCTTAAGTCAAGGTGCAGTTGTTCTCACCTGACAACTGCAGGGTCTTCCAACCAGCATCCCTGCTTTCTCTCCTCTTGCCCCCCGCATAATATTCCAATCTTCATACAGCAGCCAGAGTGAGCCTTTCAAAACCAAAGCCATATTCTGTCACTTGTCCACTCTATCTTCCAATGGCTTCCTCTCACACTTAGATGAGGTCCAAAGTCCTCATCACAGTGTCCCACCAGACCCTTTATAACCTGTCCTCTGGCTATCTTTGATCTGATTGCTTACCATCTCCCACCCCCCTGCCCCATCACACTGCTCCAGACACACTGGATTTCTTGCTCTGCCCGGAAAATACAGCACTGTTCCTGCTCCAGGCCTCTGTGGTATGGCTCCCTCTGCAGAAGCACTTTTCCCAAGATTCTTGTATTCCTTGTTTCTTTTAATTCATTCCCGTATTTGACCAATTTTCACTTCCTCATAAATGCCATCACCAACGCTCTATCCTTTTAGCCTGCTTTAATTTTCTTCTTGGCACTTTTATTACTTGATGCTATAGTTTGTCATTGGCTTCTTTCTTTTCCTAAATATTTTCATTAAAATGTAAACTCTATGTGGGCAATGACTTTGTCTGTTTTTGCTTTTCTTATTTGTTGCATCCCCTATGGTCCTGAACTGAGGGGCACCTAGTAGGCAGAAAAATACTTGTTGAATAAAATAATGAATAGCTATTGATATTTTTTTTCTCAATAAACACAATAGGAAGGAGGTAGTCGAGTTAAGAAAATTGGTTGTAATGAAATAGTTCAATAAATTGGCTAGGAGAGTTCAGGCTCTAATTGTGGAAGGAGAATTAGTGTCTTTTCAGGTTTTTAAAAAAAATATGTTAAATCATTTTAAAAATCAGGTACTGACACTAAGGGCTTGAATAAATTAAGGATTGAAACACATTTAAGGGAGAACTTTTAGCTTTATCATGACATAAAGATTATTAAAATGATCTGAAGTGAAAGTTCAATAGGGAATTTCCAATTGTAGCAATTTAATGACTCTGTATGCCTTTCATTCCAAAGAATCAGCTTATCAACACTTTGTCTTAGTGTGTATACGTACATCACTCATCATTTAAAATAGTTATGCCTGAAATGAAGACGTGTGACAGTTGTTTAACAGCCACATACCAAGTCAATACAGTCAATTTAAGACACTGTTGTAAAAACCAAGAGAGCCCAAAGAAATGTAAGATGTTATTTTTAAATGGACATTTTCAAAACTCTTGTTTTTTGAAATTCTGTTTAATATTTCACCTAGATTTTAGTCAAAGAAATATAGGTCAGAAGTTGCTTTCAAGTTGTTAACCTCTATGAACCAACCCCGGTTTATGCCTTGTCAACACAAGAAGTGAAAAGATGGACAGAGGCATCTTCTTAAGGCATCTGTTTAGATTTTTTTTAACTTTTATTTGGAATTGTTTATTTATAAAAATTCCTTCTCAAAAATTATTAGTATCTAATGATTTTATATAATAGATAGTCCTACATTTTTGTACTAAGACACAGAGAAAAGAATTATCTTTAGGTTATATAAGTAGCAGTGGTTTTTTTTACCATTGAGAGTTCTTATTTTGTAAGGATTTTCATTCGTGTAATATTCCAGAATATAAACATGGCAGATATGCATGTACGTCTGTTAATTACCATATTTTTGTGGATGGTGTCCCTCAATATTGCATAAAAAAAGCGTGTGGAGGAGACTGTTCTTCACTGTTATTCACTCACTATTTTATGCATCCAACAAACATTGAGTGTCCACACTTTGAAAAGCACTGTATTAGGAGGTGAGGTTACTAAAGACATAAGATGGAGTCTTACGTTCAATAAGTTTGTTTATGTCTAGCAGAAGGAGAAAGAACTATGAAAGCAAATCCTATTGGTGATATTGGGTCATTGTTCTGAGAGCACAGGCTAATGGGTACTTTCTGTCTAGGTTGGGAATTCATCTGCTATTCTACCACACAAGGACCATGAGTTCCTCGAAACTGTAATCCTTTCAGGAGTCAGCATTTATTGAGTGCCTACTGCTTGTAGAGAGTAAAATAAAATATAAAATAGAACCTTAAGAGTTTATAAGAAATCTGTAGGCATGTGCAGAGAAATATGAACCTCTTCTGAAAGCAGAATGAAACATACAAGGCAAATGGAAAAAAAAGTAGTCCAACTTCATACAAACTTGCATTATAAAAATATGAGAGGAGACCATTTAGATCTTACATAGTTTTGAGCACAGGAACATAATATTGTTTGCAAAACATGGAAGAAAACCAGCCAGTATTAGGGTTATAACAAAGAAGGGATATGCAAGCTTGTTGAGTCTCTGACTGGCTTGGACACTGTGCAAACAGTTAATATCATTGTGTGGACATCCTCTAAGACTGATCTATGGCATTTATCTTCTTATTGGTGTTTATAAACTGGAGTATTCTGCTCCCTTGACTGTTCTTCCTGTTACAAATTCCAAGGGCAACTGAGAGCACGAGAGCACATGCGGGGAGGGGTGGAGAGAGCCATGTCGACAGCTATATGCCATGTGCTGTGTTAGTTGCTGGGGATACAAAGGTAAATTAGACATGTGGTCATCTCATGGAGGCTAAAAGCAATTGAAGAGAGAGTGATACAAAAATAAGAAGAGAAGGAGTTGGAGAGGTTCCATACTGAAGGCAGAGGGCAGATAGATGTTGTAGCAGTGATCCTAGTGAAAAAAAAAATGAGGATTCAGTAAGGTACCATAGTTGTATCTAAGTGTCTTTGGAAATAAAAGATGAAAGGGAGTCACTGTGATATCCAGGATTTTAAAATAGGTGAATGATGGTATCTGTAAGTGTCACTTGGGTGAGGGCGAGTGAGGAACCCTATGAATTAAAAACAAAATTCTCCTCTAAGAGTTAAAATATGTAATAAGTAGTAAGTAGGCAGAGGAGAGAAGTGCAGTTATTTTAAAGAGTAGGAATGGCTTCCAGAACATTGAGGCTGGACAAGACAGAAAGCAGATTGAAAATATGAAGAAAATCTCAATAGATGACTGGATAAAGATGTTGTGGTGTATTTATACAATAGAATACTACTCAGCCATAAAAAAAGACTAAAATAATGCCATTTGTAGCAACATGGATGGACCTGGGGATCATCATTCTAAGTGAAGTAAGCCAGAAAGAAAAAGAAAAATACCATATATCACTTATATGTGGAATCTTAAAAAAAAAATACACTATGAACTCATCTACAAAACAGAAATAGACTCGCAGACATAGTAAACAATCTTATGGTTACTGGGGAAAGGGGGTGAGAAGGAATAAATTTGGGAGTTTGAGATTTGCAAATGTTAGTTACTATATATAAAAATAGATTTAAAAATCAAGTTTCTTTTGTATAGCACAGGGAACTATGTTCAATATCTTGTAATAACCTTTAATGAAAAAGAATATGAAAATGAATATATGCATGTATATGCATGACTGGGATAATGTGCTGTCCACCAGAAATTGACATATTGTAGCTGATGGTACTTCAATTAACAAAAAGAAAGAGAGAAAGAAAGCATCAAGACATCAATGATATATGAAGACATCAATTAACAGACAGTATGAGTGAAAACAGAGATAATCAAAGATGTAAAGAAAGACAAAGGAATGTCACGAAGGCCAGCAGCTGTCAGGAAGCAGTTTCTTGGGTAAGGGGTTACTGAATGATGAACTAAGAATTATAATCCATAACAAAGCTTCAGTCATTGTGCTCAATTAATATTTGTAGGAAAAATGAAGGGTTGAATCCTAGCCTGACTATTATACATTTGAATTATCTAACACCTCCTCTGCACTGATTCCATGCTTGCTGAGTGAACATTTGGTTATAATTTGACTTCTCATGTAGGCTTTTCTATAGGGAGAACATTTTCTGGTCACGTGGATGGAAATATTAGAGCTGAAATTTATTAAAATAACTTGGCTTACAGTTTTTATACATTGTTTGATGGTATTGGTTATAGCCAGGCAGATCCCAATCCAATAAGGCTTCTGAACCTGGAAGACTGAAGGGTGGAATTTGGACTTAGGGAATTTCATGAGGTGCTGCTTCCCAGAGGGGACCTGAAGAAGTGACCAGTTATTTTTTCCCAGGTGTCATCACCTCTCTCTTGTTTCTCACTAATTTTAGTGTTTACAATATTCATTATAGAGGATTTAGGGGAAAGAGAGTGTTGAGGATGGCGATAGGTTTACATTAGGTAATGAAGGACTAGAGATGTAAATGGCAGTTGAAATATGAGTCTAGAAATTGCTCTGGTCTGGAGACAAGGATTTGGAAGTCACCAGGGATTTGGAAGTCACTAGAACATTGAAGGAAGCAATAGAATTAGGCCAGATACCTCAGGAAGGGTGAAAATGTTGAGAAGACAATGGTAATAGTCCAAGGATAGCCAAAATTTAAAAGATACAGGAAGAGAGGAAGAGGAGGAAAGAACAGAGGAAGAAAGGCTGAGCTGAGAGATAGGAGTGGATTTCAGCAGCACAGAATCCAGGAAGGAGAGCGTTTCAAGGGCAAGGTGGCCCATAGTGTGAAAAAGAAGTCAAATCAGGTGGAGTTGAAAGAGAGTTTATTGGATTTAACCAAAGAAGTTGTTGATCTTAGAGGGGGTGCTTTAACTTCAGAGAAGTTGCAAGACAGAGGCGAAAGTTTAGGGATTTGAGAAGTGAATAGAATTTGAATAAATGGCAGGTTGCAAGAGTGGAAGTGGATGAAGAAGGAAGATGCCCTGTGAATCTAGAAAGCTCCAGCCTAGCCAACTAATTAGTGGAAGTTATCAAGATAGGAATGACTAGGATGTGCTGTCAAGGTGTAAATGGATATGAGTTACCGTTATGCTTCAGTTTCCAGTCACAGACGGAGTAGGCTTTCTCAACCTAGATTTTGTTAGATCTCTGCCCCAATGTCCTAAGGAGTCTGCTGTATGTAACCTCTCTCCTATGCGTTTAGAGTGGTTCTAGTCATGTACTATCCTTAGAAGAATTGAGAAAATCGTCACTCAAATAATTTTCTGTGTTCTGGGGTTTGATGCATTTGCATCACCTGAGAGTCTGTTAGACACACAGACTTTCAGGGGCCATCCAGACCTACTGGATCAGAATCCCTATTTCCACAATATCTTCTTATGATTTCTACCCACATTACAATTTGAAAGGCACTGTTTTACAGCAATTGTTCTGAACCTTGGCTGTACTGTAGAATTACCTAATGTGTTTAGAAAGATTACTGATGTTCAGGCCCCACCATCAGAGGTTCCGATTCAATTGGTTTGACTTAAGGGTTGGGCATGGCTATTTTTCCAATGCTCACTAGGTACTTCTTAAGAACCAGTAGACCTGGGAAATATGACCTAGTAAAACGAAGCCTTGACCCGCGTGTGAGACAGAAATAGACTGACCCCTGGTCAGAAATGAGGGCCATGGTGCTTTCTGATTCTTTGGTTCAGTGGGGTGGGAGGAGGATAAATTACACAAAACCCATTAACTTCTTTGAGTTTCACAGAGAAAATTTAAACTTATAAATGTTATATAATATAGTTATTTGGTAATGAAGATAAATATGCAAATACTTAATTGAAAAAATAGAGAATAAGATACAAAATGAAATAGACCTTGAGAAAGCTTCTTAGGAATTAAAGAGTAATAAAAAAAATAATAAAGTATGTGTCTGGGGAAATACATTTAAACTCTAACTTCCAGATGAATTTTAGCAGTGAATTGAGTACGTGCCCCCAAGTTTTATTCAAGAGTACAGATAATGAAATTTCTAAGGTAAACAAGTTTTTTTAATCCTCTAATGGTTGCAGTAATTATTGAAAGCCCAGTGGGGTTAAATAACCTGTTTTAAAGGCTTTATCTATACGTCAATGTAAATAAAGATTTAGACAATTGTTTCTTCAGCTAAGGACAATCTGTGTACCCATAGGAACAAGACTGGCTTTTGGCCGCAGTGTGAATTACTAGAACAATTGTGTGGTCCTCCAAGTTAATGGGGAAGTATTCGTAGCCTGAGGTCATCATTTCCTTCTTCTAAGAAAGAATCCCAACTCAGATCTTCCCCCGCAGGGCACCTGGGCATTGTTTGCTTGGCTGTTTTTCTTCTCCTTCACTTAGGTCATAGGTCACCAAGGTTTTGATGGCATGTTCTTCTAGATTATTGGTTTCCCTTTATAGGATTCTAGGTTGAACCTTCACAGAAATACCCACTAGATATCACTATGATGCTTGAAGAACCATTTTCTCATTTGAAACTCACTAAAATCCCATAACGTTCACAGAGCAGAGGTTATATTTTCCACTTACGGATGCTAAAAACAGATTGAAAACTCAAAAACATTGAGTCAGTTCCCTCATGTCACAGCGCTACTTGACATCACTACTAATGGCTAGTAACAGTCCTACTTCTGTTGAAAATATCCGGGTCTAGAACTCAGGTTTTGTTCAGCAGTCCAGGTGATTTTTCTTTTCATTTTCTTGCATTTGCATTTTGCGCTGCAGTTTCCTTGTCCTCACCACCCATCCCACTCCGCCACAATTTCTCTTTCGTTCTCTTTTTCTTCTCTTATTTTCCTTTAATCCCGTGTTATTTGTAGTTTGTTCTCTTACACATCTTTTCCCTTTGCTTTATATTGCAAAATTCCGTTCTCAGTCGCAGTCCTGTCTATCTTAAATTGTAGTTTTTATACCTTTCTGTCTATATCATGATGACCATAAGTTCAGTCAAAAATCTAAGAGTAACTGAACTGTTGGTGTTTTGTTATTGGATCTAAATAACCAAGGAGTCTATGTTTTTTCTTGAGTCATTGGCAGCTTTCAAGCAGTGTCTTGTGTCTTACACCTTAAAAAGCATAACTTTGTGCTCGTTGAGTTCTGGTTTCTTTCCCCCCTAGAAGCAAAAACCAGATATTTTATCAAAGTGACAGTGTGGTATTCATTTTTCAGATTTCTAGTTCTTGGAAGGGTGCCTTCAAAAGCCACAAAGGTCTTTAATTGTCCAGAGCACCTGCTTCAAAATACCTCAGTGTTAAACTATTTGTTTTTTCCCTTTAGAAGACCATAGTATGAGTTCTGTTAACACTTTGACACCCTGCCAAAGTATACAACATTCATTTAAGATTGGGTATTAAAGGCCCTATTCACCATTTTTTTTTAAGAGAAGGGAAATAAGGAATAAGGGTCTTTCACACGTTCCCTCTGTAATTATAAATGTAAAACCATTCTGGATTCATCTACCTAGCAGATGGAAATATTGTGAGAGTTTACTGTACTGTTCGCTCGCATTTTCCAGCAAAAAATATATTGATTTTATTCATTTATTTTGGATTTCTTTTGCCAGCCCCTCCTTCTTTTTCCCTGGTCTTCAAGGTGCAAAAATAAGAAATAATTTTTTTATAGTAGTTAAATCAGTCACACGTATAGGAGGTGCTTGCTTCCAAGCCCGGAATAAGTGCCCCTGGGCATCTAACCACAGCCCTGGCCAACTGCACATAGCGCCCCTTGTTTTGCCGGCCCTAGCCCTCTACTCCTCAATGCCCCCACAGTTCCTGGATCCTGGACATCTTTGAAAAGAAGGTGTGCTTGCTTTGTGTGCTTGCTGACTGGTGATTCCTATGCCTTGCAGACAGCGCACGCTGCTTTATCTCCTTCCCTGGCTCTTCCAGTGGAAAAATATTGGTAAGTAGCGCCGGGAAGAATTTTACTTGGTTGAATTAAGGCATATACACATGAGTGTATATGGAGAAATGGCATGTGATGAAATCTCTCTCTCTCTCTCTCTCTCACACACACACACACGCACACACACACACACAAACCCAGTGCTTATTACATTCACCCAACGCACAGCTTTCTTCTGAAAACCTTGCACTGGTCTTCATGGTTTCTAAAATCTACTCTGGACAGACGAGGCCAAGAATGACTCAGAGACAACCTGAGAATCCCAACAAAGAACCTCAAACTGAATGATGACTGATGGAACCAGATAGATTCTCTTTAAAAAAAAAAAAAATGGGAGAACAGAAAACATGTTAACAGTGGCAGATAAATTAGAAACAGAGACAGCAGGGAGCTGTCATCTTCCCAGTGAGAGAGAAACCAAACTCTGTCTTCAACCAGTATGATTTAGATGTTCACATTCGTTGACCCTGTGGCCAAGAATCCTCTTAAACCCTTGAATGTCCCATCTCCATGAGCTTCCCTTGGCCATACTTTAGCTATTCCCTCCTTTGGTCCAAATCACTCTTTCATGTCATCACCCAGAACTGTTCTACCTCCAAAATCAGTAATTACACAGTTAGTTCCGTTTTGACCACCATCATCATTCTGTGACCTCAGTGAGACTTCCTGTCTCATGAATTCTCTGCTTTCTCCCAGTTCGTAAGTTCTCTCTTTATTCATCTCTCTTGTATCCAGATTAGATTCCCTTATACATCACTGAGTTATAATATTCCTTAAAACCTGAATTTATTTGCCCCTCTAACTCTTTGTCACATATGTCCAAAAAAAAAATCCTAAAATAAGGTAACCCTGCTTTCTTTGGGCCTGCACCCTGCTAAAGAAATTCACACAATAGGACAGACTGGTTTCACTAGAAATTCGTGCTCTCCAAAAAAGGAAACCCCCTTACATGGCAGCTTTGCAACCTTTTTTAAGGCAACTCACAGTTACTCCCCCAAATCATTTTTAATGATATCCTCTATTGTCTTCAAACTTATATTTCTTATATCTTGCCACTCCCTAGCATGAAGGAACCCCTTGCTACTCCAAAATCAAACAAATATCCTACCCAAATACGCCCCCATCATCTCCTGATACTCCCTCTCCTAATGTTAAGAATTCAGCTTTCTTTTCCAATTTTTTTTCTGCATTCCTTTCTTGCTTTGGAGAAACTCTACCTTTATTTAGCCTTCCTTGCTTCTGTTGATTCAATAGCTCCCTCTTTCAACTGGATCTTTCCTATTGACTTTTGCTTTTCTTCGATTGTCTGTTTAAACAACATAGAACGTTTAAGAAAATAACATTACAAATGCTCATTCGTATTAATAAATGGTTAATGTTTTCCAGTTTACGCCTTAGAGTTGCACTACATAGAACAATTTATAATTATACAGAAATTGTAAAACAAACACACTTTGTTCTTTTTTTCCATCTTAGTTCTCCTTCTATTTTTGCGCAAAAGCAACCATCCTCGTGAATTTGATGAACACCCTTGCTTTGCAATCCCAATCTTTATATGTTTACAACAAATCTGTGTACACATAAGCCATGTATATCACTGCTTTGTGAGTTTAAATCTTTTTCATAAATAGTATCATGCTATATATATGTCATTCTGATATTTTATTCAATACTATGTCCTGAAATCTATATTGATACATACAGTTTTAGTTCATGCTAGTTTTCTTATACATACTATTTCATCATGTGAATATATGAATGTGTCCTTCCATTCTCTTCACTGTGACAAATGATGCTGCAATGAGCATCCTTCTATCTGTGTCCCCAATTGGCTGCTTAACAAAGTGGGTCTGGCCTTACTCCTCACCAGACACCACTCAATTTCTTTAACCTCAGAATCAATTTGTCAAAGAGTTATCTAGACACGATGCCATTATTTCCTCATCTCTCACTTACTCCTCAAATTGCTTCAGTTTTTCTTGCTGCCCTAGAAATCCACTAAAACTGATCTTGCTTAATAAGCAGTCATTGAGGAAGTTAACTACATAATAAATGTGATGCAGAGCATATAAACTCTATTGTTACTATCTGCTGTTCTAAATCATTGGATCCAACATCGATTTGCACTGAGGCCACAAAATCAACTGCAAGGTGACAATGGATCCAAGAGCAACAATAAGGCTTCTAGGGTTCCACACTTAAAAGTTCTAAAGCATTGTGACAGCTGACAGAAGGAGAGAGGGCAAGCGTTATCATTTCATTGTACAAAGAAGCAGCCAGAACCAAAAAGGTGATTTAGTGACTTGCCCAAATTTCCATGTAAAATCCAATGTGTGGAAAATATCACCCAGCTCTCGCTCATATATTTACTTATACCTTGAGTGAAAAATAATATTGAGCTATGTGCTCACTAAAGTTGTACCAAGTTTAATGAAAGACACAAAGAAGAAGAAGGCATGACCGTCGCTCTCCTGAAGTACACAGATGAATGAGAACAACAGACATGATGAGGTTTGCACCAGGAGTGGGAAGTGATGCTCTCGTAGCACAGCGGAGGGGAAACCCTCGCAGAGGGGCACTTACAGATGGTATTTAAAGGCTGAGGAAGGATTTATCCAAGAAAGAAGAACACGGGAAGAATATTTCAGGCTGAGGGGACAACATAAGCCTGATAGGCCAAGGGGCTTGGCACTTAGTGGGTACTCCATAAATATTGGGTAAGTGTTTGATGAATGAAAGGGGGAAATGGACTCTTGCCACTGGGGAGAAGGGCAACAGATAAGAAAGCCAAGGAACTTTTCTGGGGTTCAGCTGCACTGTTCCTATCTCTCTGAAAGAAGAGAAAAAGAGATTTCTGTGTCTTCTATGTCACTGTACATAACATGATCTAAATATTTTTACAATCGTTCATCTGCTGCTAGGCTTCTCCTACATGCTTTTAGATGGGTGACCTTAATGGTGATGGAGCTTATGTCCGATCTCATGGTAGCCCCGTGAATGGCTGGCTAAGGGCGCGGGTGATGTGATCGATACAAAGGCACCAACAGACGAAGCCAAGGGTCAACTTGCTTTCGAGTAAGTAAGGTGGCTACTTAGTACCAGGGACCCAGCAGCACTCCAGGTCAGGTGGGCAAGCTTCTGTCCCGCTCAGAGTCCCCCAGGGTCCCTGTCAATGATGCCATCTGATTTGGAGACGGTACTGTCAGGCTTTTTGAGATGCTCCTACTGGCTGATCTCCTAAGAATATTTATAACTTTCTGGCCCTCCCAAATAATCTGAAGACTCTGGTTACATGCCTGTCTGATCACCAAGCAGAAGTAACTAAAAACAGTCCCAGCAATTTCTTGGGGACTTCCTATACATCTGGGTGAATCAGAAGGGTACCACCACTCAGCATGTGCAAATCCACGCCTTCAGGCCTGCTTCCGCTCTATTCTGGCACGCTCTGCAATAAATTTGCTCTTCAAGATGTAATGGTTTTATGACATGAATGCATCAAGTAGAACAGAAGGGGACTCTTAAGTGTCCTTTAATGCAACCTGCTGTTTTTCTGCCTATTAATATAAACAAGACAAACTAAAAGGGGTGAGAACCTTTGTGACACAGTCCTACAAAAACATCCGAGAAATGAATCTTATTGTAATTATTTCAATTAACAAATATTTGGGTCATAGGGAATAATGATATTTTGGGCTCGTTTCTGACCTCTTGGGTTTATGTGCAGCTTGACACACTATGTTAATTATGTTTTATTATGCAATGCTTTTCACCTACAAAGACAGTAATAATATTAGCATTACAAGCAATAAAATGCTTGGAGTAAATTTTTAAACAAGTTGGAGAAATATCTTTGCACTGAAAGCTATAAGACTTTGGCAAATGAAACTGAAGAAGACAAAAACAAATGGAAAGATTTCCCATGTTCATGAATCAGAAAAATTAATGTTGCTAAATTACCTCTAGCACTCCAGGCTATCTGTAAAGTCAATGCAATCCCTACCAAATTCCAATGGTATTTTTTCACAGAAATAGAAAAAAATTTCCTAACGTTCATAATGGAATCACAAACCCTGAATAGCTAAAGAAATCTTGAAAAAGAAGAACAAATCTGGAAGCATCATGTTTTCTGACTTCAAACTATATTTCAAAGCTGTAGTAATCAAAACAGGATGATGTTTGCATAAAAATAAACACATAGAACAATGAACAGAATACAGAGCCCAGTAATGGACCCTCAAAAATACAGTCAGCTAATATTTGAAAAGGGAGCCAAGAATACTCAATGGGGAGAGCATAGTCTCTTTAATAAATGGTGCTGGGGAAACTGGAAATCACTTGCAGGAAAATGAAAGTGTACCCCTTTTTTATACCACTCATAAAACTCCTACAAGAAAACATGGGGGCGAAGCTCTTTAACATTGGTCTTGGCAATAATTTTTGGACACGACACCAAAAGCACAAGCAACAAAAACAAACATAAATAAATAGAACTACATCAAACTAGAAAGTACTGAACAGCAAAAGAAAGAATCAACAAAATGAAAAAGAAACCTATAGACTGGAAGAAAATATTTGCAAATCATCCATCTGATTAGGGTTAATATCAAAATATGTAAGACACTTGTACACTGACTTGAGACCAGTTCAATAAAGTGCACATCTTAAAGAAAAAAAAAAGAAACTTATTTGCTAACTCAATAGCAAAATCAAAAAATGAATCCAATTAAAAATGGGCAAAGAACCCAAAAAGACATTTTTCTAAAGAAGACATACAAATGACCAACAGGTACATGAAAAGGTGCTCAACATCACTAATCACTGGAGAAATACAAATCAACAACGCCATGATGAGGTCTCACCTCACATCTCTTAGAATGGCTCTTATCAAAAAGACCAGAGATAACAAGTATTGGTGAGGATGTGCAGTAAAGGGAACTCTTGCCAAAGAGATGCAGGTCTTAGAGCTGAGAATGAAGACACACCTGGAGCCAATACTGAGGGGAGGGAGGAAGGAAGAGATCAAGGGAATGTGTACAGAGCATCGGACATCATCTCGTACAAAAGGGGGTTGTTACCGTATTTCTCTTCAGTCATCATGATTGTTGAATCTGAAGATACATGTCATTTAGGGAAAGGTCTCAACTCGTTTTTTTCTTTTTCTTTTTGATGTGTTATTACCATGGTCTAATATCTGACCCAGAACTTCTGTTAGTTGCCTTTTTATTTTACCTTAATTTATCCTTCATATCTCTTAACACTTTGCAATTCCTACCCTTTTGTATGTCTGGGCATATTCTACATGAGATCCTAAGACCTAGTTCCATTTAACTATTTTTGTGCTCATAGCTAATCTGCTTTTTAATATGTCCAATGAGTTTTTAATTTCAAAAGCTCTATTATTTTTATGTCATTGGTTCTTTTTAAATTTGCCTTTTTGATAGTGCTTTATTCTTGCCATATGGTTTCTACTCCTTATGTTATCATGTTAAGCAGCTATAGATTTTCCAAATTTTTCTGTAATCTCATACTTGAGGATTATGTGTATTTAATCTTGCCAGTGAAGTATTGTTTCCTTGTGTGTTTTTTGAAGTGTTTTATTGGGAAGTCATTAGCAGTGGGCATTGTGTGTGCTTGGGGGTGTGTGTGTGTGTGTGTGTGTGTCTGAGACAGAGAGGGTCCTAAATGAGCTTTAGCTGTGGAAGTGTTTCTCCAAAAGAGTTTTGAATTTGCATTTGCTGATGTAAAGTGCCTGATACCAGTTGTTTCTTGATAATTCTTGTGTCCCCCAAAACCTGCAATCCAGACCTCATTTGCTCGTAGTTCATATATCAAATTTCCGTTTTGTTTTTTTTTTTTTTCCTTTTTGACCCAGATCCCCAGGCGATGGCAAAATTTCTTGCCAAATCCCTGGAAATCCCTGGCCCAGTGTGTGTGTGTCCAATATCTCTTTTAACTGAGGATGAAGCCATTGATGGTGCTGGCTTATAGGGTCCTCATTTCTACCTTCCTATTCACATGTGCTCAAAGCTTCCTCTCTTTTTGTGACATTTACTGAGTTTTAAACTTAAACCTGTAAATGTTAGAGCCTATTTCCAGGTGACCACAGTATTTTCTAACAAATGCAGCTGCTGAATTTTAGGTCCACTTTTACTTTGGCATCTGGGTACATCTCTTTTTTTCTTCGAGTGCATCTTTCTATTTTATCCCATTATTCCTAGAAGAATGTGCACTTGTTAGGTTAATAATATGGGATATAGTAAAATTCCTAAATCTGGCTGGAAGGTCAAGAAGGATTCTAGAGTGTCTTAGTGCCTCATGCGGCTAAGATGATTCCTTTTCAAAGAAAATGACTGCTGACAACCCAGTGTTATTTTGTCTGAAAGAATGAGAATGCTGTTTTATTGTGTTACTAGTTGGAAATGTCCCTAGGCTTAGGTAAGGAGGCAGGGTTAAAATTATACTATCACCTTTAACAGTCTTCTTGGATTAAGGGTCAATTGCTTCATTTTTTTTTTCAATGGCATTAAGCAAGCATGTATCTAAGTAGCACCTGGTCCTCTTTCCTTCCGTGGAATGTATATAAAATTTATTTTATTTGATTTTCCAAAGAATTAAGTATAGCCACCTGGAAATCTCAGTGGGTCTGGCTCTCTGTATATAACTCAGTACTGTTATCCCCAAGTCATTGACTCACCGGATGACTGACACACACTGACCCAGGAATGTGCTTTTAAACAAATAGACAATGTTGTTTCATAGCCTTTTGTTCGCCTCACTAAATGTGATCCTTGATTAACTTAGTGGGGAAAACTACCATACTGGAAACTGACTGTTCAAATTTAAACATTGAAGAAGAGTACTGACATTTATTGAAAGCTTTTGCATCTGGGTTCCAGACACTAAACATTTATTATCTCACTTTATCTCTATATCAACTATGCACTTAGGTATTACTTCTCATTTTGTAAGATGAGGGAACTGAAGCTTGGATAAGCTCATAAATTTTTCCAAGGTGGCATAACTGATAATGATGCATCTGACTTCAAAGCATCTGCTCTTTGACGTTGACAGTAAAGAGGAAAAGATAAACTGTACCAATCAGGATGAATTTGCAGTTAAAAAATTACTCTTACTAAATCAGAGAGGGATTTGATACAGGGAATAAGGATGTCAGTCCATTAGAAGGACCAGAAGAGCAGTCTCTGGGTTAGAAGTCCAGGAATATCTCCTAGAGGAATAACACAGAACTGGCCCACCAGGGGAGCCACAGTCAGAAAGGCAGGGGACCCGGAAGCCATCACCTGTACTGTAAGCTCCAAGGGCACACTGGGTATGATACACTTAGAGTGCTGCATTTACAACTGGTGGCATCATAGGCATGCTTTGCCTATCAGATCTCTCCCCTGGAAACAGTCTCCTCCCTCATCTTGCCTTTTGACACCAGGGGCATCTGCTAGCACTACTACAGCCAAACTCAGTCATTTCAGAGATGTGCTTCCCAACATAGTCAACACAAATGGTAAAAGAGTGGCCTTGCCTTCATTTCCCCTATCCAAATATTTCACAAGTGTATCTAATGGGACAGATCAAAAGCGTATCTGGAACCATAGCTGCAAGGGAGTCTAGCAAGTGTGATTTTTACCTCTGTAGCCTCTGCAGCACAGAAAGACACACTAGAAGAATGGAATGAATACTGAGTATCAATTCATTATATTCACTTTCTTGGGGATAATAATGAGAAAGACTCATGGGGGATATTCTTCCAGAAACGTGTACGGAGAAATGGAATCTACTGAAGACAACAAGGAAAACGTTCCAGGGAAGAGACTGAAAGCACTATTTTCCTGAGAAATACGTCATGGAAAACCTCCCCTGGGGAGCCTGTGGGATTTATTCACCCAGAATAAAACCAGAAATGCACATTTCAAAGTACATTTTTCTCCACGATTTATGACCCCTCCAACAATTTATTTTTACCACTTGAAACCAAATTTACTTGATGATAGTTTTTCTAATTAAAAATGAAATATGTAAAGCCTCTGTCAATAAGTTGCAATATTATTGTTAATGATATAAGTTAGTATATAGACAGTACTTCTCAGAGAAAATTCAAAATATTTTGTAAAAGTCCATAGTCACAAAAATAATTTTATTTCCTCTGTTCAGTTGGCAATAGCCTTCCCCACATGTCATGGTACTAACTTTTTATTGTGTTCAGGATTTCTACATCACTTTACCATATTCTGTATTATTAGCCTAAGGAAACAAATACATATTCTTATAGGAGGAACTGAATCCCTTGCAAATATTTCCATGAAATCAAACCAAAATGGGAAGTAGGTTGTGAAGTTGTGTTAACCTGCTGCCTGATTCTTATTAGACTTGTTCTACATTCTTTTAAGTCCTAGGCACATAGTCTCTGGTTATTTCCCCGACTGCTATGATGGAATTACCATTTCAGGTTTGTAGGGGGTGGAGGAGAAACTTGACAGGAATAGCAGGAAGGAATGGCTTGCTCATGAACAGTCTCCTGAAATTTTGGATTGATTAGGTTTGAGTCGCTAACAGGGAGCATGGGGAAATGTACCCTAGTTTTCTTTCCCTCCAATTTCCTGTGGCATTATGTGGCTTCTTGAATGTTGCATAATATAAATCATCTTACCACTAGAAGACAAGTTTTAGCTTGCGGACTCAGCATATTTACTTAATTTCATTTTTCCAGTTGGATATCGGCACCCATTCAGGACTAGAGAGTATCTCATGTCACCAAATGCAACAAATACGTCCTGGAGCACTCATGGCAATATCCAGTGTTGGCAGACTAAGGTTTCCTTTCCTCTGCCAAGCACCATCAACATTATTTTTGGGTGGATCTGAATCCGAATAGTCCAGAGTTTCCATTACATTGTCCTAATTGTTTAAAAAAAAAAAAAAAGGGAAGGGGGAGGCTATAATTCTTGAAAACTAGTCTGTTTAGTTGCAGTCGTTACCATAACATCAGATTGAAATATGTGCCTCTCTCCATCAGTTTGGCCACAGCCTAGCAGCCAGCCTAGTAGTGTCAAGGCATTCGGAAGGCAGAGCAACACACAGTCAACAGTATGAATGGAACAATTCACACTGTTGTACATAGATATAGAGGTTAAACCCAAACACATGAAAAAGTGATGCTGGAAGCACTTGGGAACAGCTGGGCCAGATGAATAACTCAATTGGATGCCATGAGGAACAAATTAAACAACTGACTGGAGACCAGGCTGCTCCTGTGACAGACACTTTAATCAGGAAGTCAAAAGCTGATTGACAAGATGAAAAGCTGGATGACATGAAAAATGGAAACAGAAGGAACAACACAAGAAAAGGGCACCCCGGGTCAGCATGCTGACAAAAATAATCAAGGACGACAGGCCATAATCCAATCTTCGAATGTTTGGCATGGTGCTAGTTATGAGAATCCGCAGCCAAGAGGGAAGAAAACTGTTATTAAGCAAAGAAATTATCTGGCTTACTAGAACTCACTATTACATGTTCACTAGAGGATTTTCTTTTTCTTTTTTTTTTTTTTAAACAAGCATAATAGCTTTTGTTGAGTTTCATAAGATCAACTAAAAAGTGCTCATATATCTGGAAATAAAGCCTTAGGAAGACAATGTTTAATAGTGTTTTAAATTCACGGTTAAATAGGTAATAATATACATTGATTGCTTCCAATCACAAAGCGTAGGACCGTCTCGTGCTCTTCTATTCAAGGGCTGGAGGAAGAAGAGGTCGCAATTACCGAGAGGAGGTTTCTATGGTCCACTTAATAACTCATACTGGATTCTTGCTGCTGACTTACTGTTGGAACCCAAGGCGCCGCTTCCTGCCAGAGAAGAAATTTGTCTGTGCTACTTGGGTTATTTCTGATATGCCTCAGAATACCACCTGCATCCCAAAAGAGACATTTGGAGGCTGAAGAATAAAATAATGATCAGTCCTTTAAAAAAGATAGACAACATAAGAGTTTATCATTCCTGAGATGAAAGTGTGTGTGTGTGTGTATGTTACATGGCTTCGGCTCATGTGGTAACTTTTATTTGAATTGCAAACAGTTCACCAGAGGTAAGATCCCGTTTACCAGATATAAGCACCTTTGTGGAGTTTAGATGCTATGACTCTGTGGCTTTTCAATAAACTCATCTGTCCTTTGGAAAAATAGAAATCTGTCAGGAAAAAAAATCAGAAGACAGTGTTGACACTGTCTCCCTTGGATTTCTACACTGAAGTTAAACCTATGTCACAAGAGAAAAGAGAAGATATTTTAATTCATTGTCTTGGTCTACAGGTTTTCAAACTGTTTCAAATCTCGGCGGGTCTTTGGAAGAAAAGTATGGTTGTGACGGACATGTTTCATTTGTATCTACTCCATTACCTTCAGGTCCCACAGGTCTAAGAGTTCTGGGGCATTAAAAACACAGTGGAAAGGTTTCCTGGACTCAAAAATGTGTAAAAGAAGAAAAATATCCCTTTGATGATATAAACTCAGGTGAGGTCACAAATATTTGACTGAACATTCTCAGCTCAAACTGGGGACCAAGCTGGACATACTTCATGTGGATGAAGTACGTTACAGAAAGTCAAACAGAATATTTTATCTATGGAATTCTAGGCACACCAGGGTCATAACTGCTGATTTTTCATTTTATAGAATTTTCTTGAGTACGTCATAGTAGGATTGCAGTGAGATCTTTGACCTTTCTCCTGCCATCAATCTTTACAATCCACCAGCAACTAAGATTTATTATTTATTCTTATTATGAAATGGGTTTCATATTTAGTCTCCATTTTATTTCTAATAACACTGTTCTAAGGCTCAGATTTTATACATTATGTGAAGGAAAAGCTAGATTAGAGACATGTAGGACAGATAAGACTATGGTAACTTCTACACCATGTGTTTAAAAATGAAAACAAAACAAAATTTTAAAATACGTTTGTGTAGGAAGGCCTGACAAAGTTTTAGGTTTTCCCTTGGTAACTGTTTCATAGCCTTTTTAAAAATCGTGAAATACCACTTATTATAATTCTCTAATTTTTGCTCAATGCCCTGATTTTCTAGTGTCTTAACTGTATCTTTAGGGATTAATTGGATAATCTATTACTGGATGGGGATTATAGTAATACACTTCTTTACGATCTCTGAAATTATATGTACAATGCAGAATAATGTGGAAGAATATAATATAATATAAAAGTCGCACATAGCTGAGAATTTAATTCCCAACCCCTTTTTGTAACTTCCTGGTTTACAAGCTGTCAATGGCTAACTTTTTTCCTTTAAATCCATAGCCCTAATCTTGTATTAAATGTCCTTTACTATCTAGTGACATAGACAAAGGAAGAAAACTGACATTCATTTATGTACTACGATGCGCTAGGAACTTTAATTCAACGTGCCATTTTATCTTACAAATAGGATGAGGCAGGTTATTTCAAATAATTTAAATAACCTGCTCAAGGTCACGCAATGAATAAGTGATAAAGCCAAGATTCGAAATCGGATCTCTCTGTTCCTCCAGACAAGTCTAGAATATGACCCAGAGAACAGCAGAGAGAAGACAGGCAGGCCTGAGAATGTGGGGAGGTCAGAGGATAAACAGTCATTTGGGAAACCGGCTCTGTGAGTCTGTTTGACAAAAGCATGTGGCAGCAGTGACATTACACAGGTGCCAGAGCCTGGGGCTCGTGATGTCTTGGAGATTCTGCCCTCATCTCCCTAGAATGATGCCTTGAGGTCACTATTTAAGAAAGCCAGCCGAGTCTGCCAGGAGATGAGACACCACGTCAAAGAGAATGAAGACTCCCCAGCCATAGTCAGCACCAATCATCAGACCTGAGAGCGAGGCCATGTTGAGCCTCCCAGCTCAGACAGCTCTCCAGCACCAGCAAGCACGTGAAACCAGCAGAGGAGCATCCCAGCCAACCTGGGGAACTACCCAGGGAGTAAGAAGTCATGTCTAAGCCCCTGGGTTTTAGGGCAGTTTGTTACACAGAAGTAGTTCCCTAGAACAGAAGTTGGTACGTGGTGGTGGCTGGGGGGATGCTGTCATAAGAAAAATCTAAACCGTGTGGCATTGGCTTTGGTAATGGGGAAGACTGGTGTCTAGAGAAGGTGAGAAAATGATTGGTGTCGAGAGACGCTGGGAGACTAATAAGGAAATTGTTATTGGAGGGTGGAGAAAAAAAGAAAAAAAACACCCTTGTTATACAGTAGCCAAACAACTGGCCGGTGCCGCCTGCTACACTTGGAAGCTAGGATTTTTTTCTAATGAACTCATGGATCTGGCTAGGAGATTTCCAGGCAGAATGTTAGAAGTGTGAGTTGGCTTTTTATAGCTGTGCATAATAAAATGCAGGAAGGGAGAGATTAACTAAAGAAAGAACCTTTCAGTTTGCAAGTAGAACTTGAAGAAAATATAGAAGACTGAGGATGTGCTGGGTTGGAAAAGATAATCAAAGAAAAGTAAAATGTTCATAAAAATTAATGCCAGGCTACAGTCAATAAAATGAGGCCTCAGGGGCAAGAGCAAATGAAAGGTGTGGCAATACGACCCTTTCATAAAACCTCAGAATGATTTAAAGTGGTACCTGGTAGATCTCGCACCTAAACAAAAGATCTTCTATGAATCTAGACGTGTCACCCAAATTCTTTACAAGTTGACACGTCTCTCAAAGTAGAGAGAAGCCTGTCTTGATAAGAATAGTGAGCCTGGGTGTGGTTGAATAGAGTAGACTTTAGTCTGACCCATAGAAATCCCACAAAGATTTTTAAAGGTGCTGTATCGATTTGGATTAAAGAGGACAGAAGGAGTTTAACTGGGCCGTCAACTTCCTACAACTTCCTTCAAAGTGGACTGAGAGGTGCAGGCATGGACTATTTCTTACAGAAAGAGGAAGACCCCCTCAGAGGGCTAAGCAAACAGTCCCCTGTGTAGGAACAAAAGGGATCGGAGGACCATGCCGAAGGAGAAGAAATGGGCCCTGATCAGAGAACATTCCTGTCGCTGGACATGTGTCTGTTGGGATCTCACAATTGCTACAGACCAGTGACTACGCGCTTCCAGTTCTTTCTCTTTTTAAGGAAAGAGTGTGATTATCTCTTCTTTGCTCACCGGTAGATCTTAGGTATTTGGGTGGGAGAGGGCAGATCCCTTACAGTTTTGGCTCACAGGTCTCTAGAGAGCAGAGGGGCCCACAGAGAAAACTCATCTCACGTGGACCAGAAGTAAAGCACAAGCTAGTGAATTTCCAGCCTGATGCAATAGCTGGACTGAGACCTTTGCAGGTACTGGGACAGGAGCACACCTGTTTTACACGTGGGAGGATTGTGAGAAACTTGTGACCTGAAGGTAGAAGATGGCAAATTGCTTCATAGCCATGAATTCCACCCAGTTCCAGTGTGCATGCCCCCTTGCTGCTCTTTTCATCTGGAAATGGACTATATTTTTCCATCCCTTTCAATCTGGACTGGCCTTGTGACTTGCTTTGACAAACAGAATGTGGCAAAAGTGACAACTTGTGAGCGCTGAAGTTTGTGCAGTAAGAAGCCTTCATGCTTCTACCATTTTTCTGTTGAAACCCCAAGACGTCCACTCAAGGAAGCCAGTCTTGTCAGTATCCAGTACCGACTACCAGACGTGTCAGTGTGGCCATCCCAGACCTTCTAGTCCACACAACCGTGTACCAAATTAGTGAGCTCCAGTGAAACCAGTGGAAGAGCTGCCCAGAAAGCCACAGGATTGTGAAAGCAATATTTTGTTTTCCTTCTTAAGCAATTACATCTGGGGATGCTGTATTATTATGTAGCAATAATTAAGTGTTTATGAAACCCATTATTATGCACCAGAAACCATGGTCACTAAAATAGACATGGTCCTCACTTCCTGGTGGAGAAAACCACATTAGACAGAGAAAGAAAAATACAATGACAAATGGGATCAGTTCTATGAAGAGAAGGAACAAGGCAATGTGACGAGCTCAGGGACCCCACAGGGTCAAGCTGGAGCTGTCTACAGGTGCTGCTGGAGTTATTTGGCAGCATTAGGGCAGAGGTCTAAAGAAGATTCAGTGACAATGGTCACAAGGAGCCAAAAGGAATGCAAACACGTGTCATTGATATTTACAAGGTGCCAGGGGCTAGACCCAGCCACGTGTCTTAAGAGAGAACAAATCTAAAGCTTTTAGCACAGGGTCCAGCATATAGTAAGCACTTAAGGTTAGTTATTATTATTATTATTATTATTATTATTATTATTATTATTATTATTATTATTATTACTGTTTTTTTTCATTTTGGAAGGCATGGAAATGGGCAATTACAAGTTGAAAAATAGAAACAACTCTCTTTTTGGACAGGGTCAATAAAAAGAATTGCTATGAAATGCTTCTAAATCCAAAATAAAACTGTTCCTATGAAAGAAAAAAGTAGAATACAGGTGTACAATCCTTTATCTGAAGTCTCTGAGGCCAGATGGGCATCAGAATACAGAAAGTTTAGGGTTTTAGGAAGGTAATGTGGTGCGTGTCCCTTCCATGATGCAATGCCTCCAGCAGTATCTGGGGCAGCCCACAATCGTTAAGTTTCAGCAGCCAAGGAGTGACTATTCACAGTAAATGAGACAAAAATTGAAAGTAGCCTTATATCTGTTCAATCATCAAATTTATAAACAATTTAAAATGTGCACTTTCAGAAGATCCCGGACTTGAAAATTGTGGGCAGAGCCGTGGACCTAGGAAAACATGGTGCACATGATGGGCTTTTGACATCTTAATGAGCTCAGTGGATCTCTGCATGCCCAATGCAGCTGCAGAAATCTGTCTCAGCTTTACAAGTTGACAGAAGTAAATCACACACTATATTTTCCATGCTATGGCCCGTTTCCCTAGCTCTGTGTTGGTACAGCTGGAGGGTAGTAGATTCGGGTCCTTGTGAACGTGTGTGTAACCCTTGTTTCCCTGAACCATGCCAGCAGTTTCAGCTCAAAGCCGTGAGTAAGAAGGATGCTAACAATGTTCCCTGAGTCCTCACCCACTACTGCAGCGTTATTCCTGAATTCCTACCTTCTCTTTCCCCATCTCCATGGACATTCCCAACGTGGGGACACCTACAGCTCGCAATCGACCCTGAAAATCTGCTGTGTGGCTTGACTGCTGCTAAAGGCCCTGCTGGTCCTATGCCTCCTGGCTTTCATCATTTCTGTCACTTTGTCACTCCTTAGCTGCTGTTTTTATTCTCCACTTTTTCAGATGCAGCCACGGCCATCAGTGCTGAGCAGGAGCAGTGGAACTGAAGCTCCACTGTTGGTCTCATTCCTTTAGTCTTTTGGTCTAAATCAGTCTGTGTGTGTGTCTCTCTTTCTCTCTGTCTTTCTCTCCATACATGTATCTTTTGAGTTTATAATCCCTTCTGTATAAAAATGAGCATATTCCCCAGGAATGGAGCCAGAAGATATTTACATGTCAACACTCGACACCGTGGGATCATCCTCTCATTCAACAAACATCTATTAAATGCCCCAAAGTGTCAGGCACTAGTCCAGGCAACACCCCATTCATGGGAATTAGAGTGCCACATTCACATTCCTAAGCAGGAGGACTTTTAAAAATAATTGAATCGTGTACGAAAAACTGTCAGTAATGAGGGCCACGGTATTTGATCTCTCTTCTCTGGTGTTCCAGGAGTGACACAAAATGTGGAATTTTTCTCTGTTATATCATGGTATTCAAATAATTTTACAGGTCAAACTAATAAGAGAATATTTTAAAAATCTGCATAATTTTTAATCTATGAAGAGATATTTTAATTATGATTATGGGTGATATTTTTGACCTGATAAATATGCTTCTTATTACACTATGTACATCTATGCATAGTGTATATTGTTTATGGAATATTTATATATTATCTATCATATCTATCTATCTATCTATCTACCTATCTATCCATCTATCCCTCTTTCCTTCCATCTATACACACACACTATATACATATGGTATATACATAATGCATATTATATATGGAATAACTATATCTATCATCTAACTATCTAAATTGGCATTTATTTATTTATCTATTTATCAATCCACCTTTCCTTCCATCTATCTACATATACACACATTCATATACATATAATATATCATACTCAAAATATTTCTAGAGGCAACATTACAGTCATTAAGGCTACTTATGTCTGGTTGTTCTCTGTAGGTTTTTTCACAAGAAAGGAGATGTTTAATATCTGTACCACAGGGACGTTTAAGAGGTGAACAGTAAACCTACAAAATCTTTACTTCATTGGGAGGTGCCATCTTTTAAAAGGACTCTCATTTAAAACACGTAGACATGACAACTTTTTATGTAAATATAGTGCAACACTTCCTAGCATTATGTAACTCGTCCGGCCCAGGCCAGCCTACTCCATTCAGCATTTCATACATCTGTAGACCCACTGTGTAGATTCATTTGTTTTGAAATTAAATAAAAAATTTTATTTCAGACGCATGGATCAAATGGATGCCAAACAGAAAGTAAAATACCAAGCAGTGATCTAACTGGCGCCTTAAGTACGCTCTGGGAGCACCAGTTCAAATTCCAACAGCCCTTTTGAGAAACATAAATTGAATACCGTGTTTATTGTGCAAAGGTCTTTCGGAGGAAGCCTTAAAAACTGTGAAGACTCCCTGCAATGTTCTCTGAGGGCACGTCTTCATTAGCATTTCAATAATTCAACCTTCTAGTAGTTCCTTTGAAATTTCTTTAATCTTTGGCACTGAAACACCTAAGATGTATGTCATGGGACTGTGAATCTTTGTGCAAGAGTGTTACATTACACCGAGCAGATCTGAGACAAGGCTGGGGACCTTTCCTAGCGATGACGACTGCCAACTTGCTGAAAAATGATCAATTAAAGGCCACTTATAAGTGCGAAGTAACTTATAAGTTACTTTTCCCTCTGGGAAACATGAAATAGTTAATTTCACATCTTTACTAAAATTACATGTAAAAAATTAGGCAAATAATACACATTCATTTTAGAAAGATAAAAAGTATACAGATAAGTAAACTCACTTAGTAATCTCATAACTTAATGAGAATAACAATTAAAATTTTGTGTATACCTTTCTGAACTTTTCCTATGTGCCGACATATATGGAAAAAAAATATGTAAATAAACTTACGTTTAAATTAAGAAGGAAGAATATGCAAGTATTATATCCTTATGTAACTTAAATGTCCCTCGGACATCACCAGTTTGTGCACCCTAGAAAAGTCACTTTAACAGTTGATACCACGGTCCATCTGATCCATTGACTCATCTTCCAAATTGAGGGGGGGGGGGAGTCTCTTTAGGGGTCTGTGCTGAGACTAGAGTGAGAGGAGAGGGGAGGCAGAGGAGGAAGCTCTCACATGTCATTTGAACCAGTCCCTGTGACCTGGAATCATTCTGCTCTCACTGTTGCTGCATGCTGTTCCACACCGATGTCATCGCAACCCCTCGGCCACACCGTCGGTGGTGGTGACCTGTCTCTCATCTCCCCCATCATATCCCGCATCACCAGCCTTACAGCATCCTCAGGGTAGGTTTTCAGTTTCTCCACCTAGTCCTCAGCGGACAGTTTTGTAGGAGAGGAGCTCAGAATGGCTGGTGACACGTTATTATTTTATTTTAACTAATTGGGTAAAGTAGTCCTTGAATAAACTGCCAGTTATTCCTGCCATTCTTGTTTATGCATGCTGCTCCCAACCTAGAGAGGAGACTTAATTTCCCTCTTCTTGAATCTTGGTTGGGCTTGAGACTTGTTCTGATCATAGAAGGTGGTAGAGTTGATATTCTGGGACTTCTGAGAACAGGTTGAAAAGAACTGTCAGTTCTCTCTTCCTTCTTGAGACTGAGCTGGCATTCTAGAAGTTCAACGAAAACTCCTGAATGCCTAGAGGCTGCGTGGAAAGAGGTCCTGGAGATGGAGAGGCCATCCTGGCTGTCCCGGGCTTAGCCAAGCTCTGAGATGAATGCAGCTGCATGAGTGACTCTAGCACCACATGGAACCTGAGAATGGCCCTCCTGTGTGGGATCCTTCCCAAATCCCTGACCCACAGAATCATGAGAACTAACAAATCATGGTTGTCCATAATAGATAACTGAATCAAACATGCAGCCTTGAATTAAGGCTAGGTTTGGTTGCATATTTTAGAAATTATCTTTTATGCATAAAACAGAAGAAATCATAAGCAAAGCACTACCTCCCACAACACAGAGGTGTATTTCTTGTGCATATAACATAAATGTCAAGGTGAACAATTTAGGGCTAATATGGAAGTTTTATTGTCATCAGGCCCTAAAGCTACTTCATTCTGCTCTGTGGTCTTAACATACGTTTTCATTCTAAGGTCACCTTGATATAGGAAAAGTGAATGTGGGGCGAGAGGTTGGCCATGTCCCAGGTCTCAGTTGAGTCCCTGGGGTATGCCCTGCAAAGTGCAGATCCTTGGCTTCATGCAGGAAAGAATTCAAGAGCGAGCCAGAGTTGAGTAAAGGTGGACCTATTCAGAGAGATACACTGAAAGGCAAGAGAAAGGCCACGAGGCGCGGGGGTTGGGCACTCAGTAGATACATACTCCATAGACAGGGTGCAGTCCGTCTCACTCAGAAGGCAGAGAGGCCACGAGGTGTGGGGGTTGTTAATTTTTATAGGCTCAGTAACTTTATATGCTAACAAGTGGGAGGATTATTCCAATGACTTTGGGGAAGGGGCTGGGATGCCCAGGAACTGGGACAATGCCCACTTTTTGACTTTTTATGGTTAACCTTGGAACTGTCATGGCGCCTGTGGAAGTGCAATTTACCATGCTAATATATTACAATGAATGTATAATGAAGTTCAAGGTCTACTGGAAGTCAAATCGCCCAACATCTTGGGCCTCAAGGCCTGTTGGGAGTTGAATTTTCCACCACCTTGGTGTTAGTTGCTGTTATTTCTTGAACGGCTGTGCCCTGCCCCCTTCCTTCCTATCTCAACCTCATGACCTAAGACAGCGGCTAGAGCTCCAGCTATCATAGCTATATTCCAGCCAGCAGGAAGAAAAGTGAGAAAAGAGCCAAAGAGGCATGTCTCCTGGCTGAATCAGCTCCCTTTAAGGAGTCTTTCTGGTAGGCCCATACAGCATTACCACGGGGCCAGAATTTAGTCACACGACCACACCTTGTTGCAAAGGAAGCTGAGATACTTAGTCTTTTAGCTGGCCACAGCAACTCTCCAAGCAAAATTACTAGCAGTCTCTGAAGCCAGCCCTGTCCTCCCAGGGCCGGGAGGCATCACAGATACCTGATTTAAAGCAAGATCTCAGTTAGTCTTATGCTTTATGTTAAGTCACAATTTTTTCTAGCATTTAGATTCTACATTTAGGGGACCAGTTCATCCCTCTTCTCTTTTGTTGGTTTTCTTTCAGAAGCTCCATTGTTCTTCCTTGCAATGTGGCTTCTATCAAGGCTCTGTTTCTCAGATATGTCAGTAGATCCCTGTCTGTGGATTTATGTCTTTTCCTATGAGGTTCTGGAACTCTTAAAATCAGGGGATTATCTTTCCCCACAGTGGTATTTAAAGTCCTAGATAACACAGATGACCTTTAAGAAGTGTTGTTTAACTTCTCAGTAGCAAAATACAGGTTGGAATTCTAGCCCACCCTGAAACTGTGTTTGTATTTTATATACTAATTTATGGAGAAATAGTAGTAACAAGAAGAATATGATGAAAGAGAGGTAATAGGAGAAAAACAGAAATTATGAAGGATAAGGAAAGAGAGAGATGGAAAAACTGAGAGAGGAAGAGTAATAGAGAGAGACTCTGTCACTTAGTTCCTTGAACTTACCAGCATCTCTTTCCTGCCCCGGGGCCTTTGCACCTCCTGTGTCCTATGCTGTCATGCCCTTTCCTGCAAACCCCTTTACATGCCCAGTGCTTGTTAATGCTTTTGGGGTAACATCACTTCTTCAGAGAGATTTTCCCCTGATCAATTTATCTCAAGTAGATATACCCTGCCAAGTTCTCTCTTATCCATCCACCCAGTTTCTTTTCCTTCATAGCACTTATCATGATTTTTAATTCTATATCCAGTTGATTGTTCATTTGTTTACTATCTGCTTTCCCTCGGTATATAAGCCCCGTGAGGCAGGTACCATCCCGTCTTTTTTCCTCTGTATTTCCAGACATTTAGTGCAGCATGGGCATACCACTGATGCCCAATGGCTATTTGCTGAACGGATAAACAAGAGAGGGGAAGTCCAAAGGAAAAAACATGATGGGAGAGGCCATCTCGTTCCGAGATAAGCATTAGCTCAGAAGTCGCTCAGCTGCCTAGCCTGTTTATTTTCCAGCTGATTGATTCATGTCTCTAGACAGGCCATGCAGCAGAACTGGGGCACGGCAAAAAGTCTTAAGACGGGGCTTCCCTGAGGACAAGTTCCCTCACCCCTGATTTGAGACAGATCTGGCTGCGTGCCAGACTGTAAGTAACAAAAGCAGGGATTTTTCATGTGAGAGCCGTTCCCCATTCTGGTGAGTTTCCTGAAACAATACAACCATAAAACATTATCATCTAAATAAGCTAGGAAAAGATTTTGGATGAGAGTGTGTGGTCAGTGATTTAGCACTGGCATGGTAGAAGATGCCTGCTCTTATGTCTTTAGATAATGGTAATGGGTTATTTGAGAAAGTCCTTCCCACCCACTCAGCGCTAGAGAGAGTGGAAACTTCCCCAGACTGTACCAGTGTACAAAGCGATCAAAAGTGCTTGGATGTCTGGGCGTCTGCTGCAGAAGGAACAAGAAAAACAATAATCTGGAAAGGAACAAAGCAGCTCAGGGAAGCAACAGGAAATCAGAAATAATCCCAGGACCCATGAAAAGCTCGCCCATGAAGTTAGACTTACTGTGGCTCGCTGGTTCTCGTCTGTTCAACTGGTGTGACACCCGAGGTATTCCTCTCACTGTGTCACAGCTTCTCAGGTTTCCTTCCTCCTGTCTTTCTCCCCAGACCTCCAAATGCAGTCTTGCAAAGTCCTTCTGACCCAGAGTTTTAAAGCTCTGGCTTGAAAGTGATCCAAGCGTTCATGATAAGGGACCTGAACGTTGGTCTGGATTGATAGCTCCTGAACTTGGTTTGTTCTTTGTAGGCTGACATGAGTTAATTCACTGTGCTCTGCCACACCCCCATTTTCTTGTCATTGCATGATGGAGAACATTCTACACACGGCTGCCAGGTTAACCTTCCCCCAAACACTTCTTTGATCCTGTCACTCAGTTTGTTCAAAATAAAAAAGAAATACCCTTAAATGGCCCTCTGTTCTCGGTAGGGGTTCAAATGCTTTAGTTTGGCGTTCAGGGCTCGTCACCATCTGATCCTATGGTGAATTGCTCCCGCTGCCAAATCCTGTTCTGTAAATAAGAGAGATTAAGGAGACAGACTCTTCAAAAGTGATCAATTTTCTAATTGAGCCTTCAATGGTTTTGTGTAAAAATCATAATTCATGTCAATAACTGATCCTGCTGGACTAGTCTCACATATTAAATGTTCCATGCATTTAGAGCATCAATAATGTTCAGCTACAGGAATTATGCAGAAATACCTTCTATCCTGGCAAGTACATGAAGCAGTAAATCCCCTGGGCAGTTGAGGCTACTTGGAAAATTTAGGTGTAGTACTATGTTCAGGATAATATAGTGATCTCTCCCCACGCTGAGTATGATCAGCAACAGCAATGATTTAGAAAATGAGAATGATTTATATTTTTATTTTTGAGCAGTAAATCTTTTTTTTTTTAATTTATTGGAGGGATTTAGATTTATATAGTAGATTTTAGTTTCCATCATGCGGTTGTGATCTTAATGGCCACTTTCGAATTCCATTCATCTTTACACTCGCCACAAAAGCATTTAGGGACTAAAATAAAGATTTAGATGGTGATTTGGTTAAAATGCTTAAAATCTGAGATTTAGCCTGAAAAATCAAACCCAGATGGTAGGCATTTCTGAGGTAGTGAAATTCACCTTGCATGATGCATGGACAAATATATATCTCATTTAGCAGATGAGCCATATTAAAGCATTTATGCCCTGCCATCCAATTCTTTCAAATATAAACCTACAGATAGAAATCTGAAAATATAATGACTACTTTAAAAGTGTTGATTAGATCCACCTAAATTTATTATAGTGGCCTTTTGTCTATTTAGACTTTCTTTCGCAGAGTGGTTGAAATTATGAGTTTTGCTGTCCAGGTGCAGGGGTTCAAATTCCAGTTCTCCACCCTTGCTGTGTGCTAGAATGTGGGCAAATTGCTCAACCTCTCAGTGTCTCAGTTTTCTCATCCATAAAATGGGGGTAACAACAGAGGGGGGCTGTGAGAATCAAACAGGTTAATGCATGTAAATCGTCTGGCACTTAGTAGAAGGGCAGCAAGCATCAGCTGTTACTATTACTATTGAGTAAAAGTCCTCCCTTTAGGACGGGAAGTTGTACTGGGGGTGCAGGGGTGCAGAAACTCAGATGCCTTCAGAGGCCAGGCAGGCAATGAGCTATGTGAGTGACTTGTTGGTAGAGATTCGTGGAGTCTGCAGAGAACTGCAAAGTAGATGTCCCACTTAAAAGCTTAAATGAAAACACAACCCTGTGTACCAGCCAATCAAGACACGTCTTTGGGCCAGGCTCATCCAGGCCTATGGGCTGCCTATCGGTTTTGACCCCTGAGTAGCAAAAAGAGTTCCAAACCACAGGTCAGAAGGTGCAGGCTGTGGCCCGTTCTCTGCCAAGCTGCAGCTCCGTAAGCGCGGGCAGTCTCACCCATCCTGGCTTCTGTTTCCCCGTCTGCAAAATGAAAACATGGAAGCTCCTTATATGTCTAATATTCTATTCAAATGGAGAGAAAGGGGCGAAATGATTTTTAAAATCCACCCACGTTTTTTAAAAGGTATAAAAATAGTAAAGGACTGGTTGCCATGTTGAATAATCTGTACCCTACGTGGTGGTTCCTGATGGGAGTGTCCTGCAGAAGCTGAAAGGTCGCCTGGAGAATCTGGCCCTGAATTCTGAAGGCAGAAAGGGGCCCAGATTGAACAAAGGGGAGAGAAACCCAGATCAAAGGAGGCAGGCAGCGACTGAGAGGCTAGCTGGGCGCCGGAGACAGTGAGGCAGGGCGCTGGGCCGAAGTGGGAAACTGGGTAATAGCAAATGATACTGGCCGGGGTGGGGCTGAGAGACAGCTTCAGAACCTAGTGATGTTAAGTGGTCTGGGCATGCTCGAGTTATTCTCTGAGCTACAGTCTGGTGGAGAAAAACCAAACCAACACTTGCAAGCAGGATTTTCGGTCTCCAGACTATCTCTTCTATTTCTTGTTCTGGCTAAGAAAACTGAATTCTTATTTGCTTTTATATCATTCAGATTTTCTGGGTTCTGGCCTTACTTTCTGTTTTTTGTTTGTTTGTTTATTTTGTGGCAGACTGCATTTTGCAAAGGTGGATGCCACCACCCTATGGGTCCCATCCCACCTGCTCTACTTCCAATGTGACTGGTGCCCCTGTCACCAAGAGGCCGGTCTGACTGTTCCTGTCCCTCACATCTGGGTGGGGGCTTATGACGGTTCCAACTCTAAAATGAGGCAGACATGGGATATCTGAGGCTGTCATAAAAAGGATGCAACCATCACCTGGTTCTCTCCCTTGAGGCGCTTGACCTTGGAGCCCTGACTGCTAGGCTGGGGAGACCAGGTAGAGAGATCACAGAGGAGTGGACACCCATGCCGAGGAACCCCAGCTCTCCCAGCTGAGAGAATGCCCCCAGGCTGCAGACCCAAGGTGAAGAGGCCTTCGTGAGGGCCCCTCCCCCAGCTGCTGTGTGACCGCACTCTCGTGAGAAACCCCAGCCAGAACTGACCAGTCAGGCCACTGTCACATTCCTGACCCACAGGAACCATGAGAGATGAAAACTGTCGTCAATTCAAGTCGCTCAGCATTGGGGTAATTTGTTACCTAGCAAGAGACTAATATATTCATACATTATTAATACCTGGCTGCATCTCCCACGTAGGATTCCCCAGTTAGTAAACTATATTCAACTTATCACTTTTGTTTGAGAGTTGGATTCTTCACATTTCAGTCCTTGAACTTCACCCTTGTTTCCAGTTAACCTGTCCATTTCTGTTCAATGTAAAGAAACAAATAAATATGCCTCCAAAGACCATGTAAAACGTGCAAACAAAGGAAGCTGACCCAGGAAGGGAGACAAGAGAGTAGAAGGGGTTGCAGGTAGCTGGAGAGCTTCCGTTACATTCAATATCTGACCTGAGAGATGGATACAGTGGGAATGTGGGCCAAATGATGCCAGATTATCTGGTTTTTTTTTTTAAGAAGCCAGAAATCCAGATTTTTATAAGAAATCTTCTGATTAAAGGATTAAGTGCTGCTCAAATTTGAATAACACCGTGTTAATTAAATAAAGTTAATCTACTGGCTGAATTTAGCCATGAGTTGCTAAATTGCAACTTTTAAAAGTTTTTAGCCACCATACGTGCTAGGATGACCTCAACCCCAGGATGAAGGGATTCCAAATTTCCTGGTGATGATAAATAAATCTTCTGAAAAAGGTGACAGTCAAAATAACCTTTGAGGGAAGATCACCATTACTAGCAGTTGAATGAGATTCAGTCTTTAGTCCATTGGAGTAATTGAGTAACCCCATGTGTTCACTGAACAAACCTTTGTGGCCAACACAATGGTCACCATGATCCTCTAGCAAGACTCAAAAGGTCAGTGCCCTTAGAGTGAGGTCCCATCAGCATTCGCCTCTTGCCCCATTAGATGGTTGTCATCCAACTGAATGCTGCTTGGCAGCTTGATACAGGTGTCCTATCCCTTGTGAAGGCCCCAGAACCCAATCTCCTTCTCTGCCTCTTGGAAAATATCTACCAGTTTGGTAGATCCTGCCTCCCCACTCAGAGTTTCTCCTTTTCCTTTGGTCAATTCAACTCTTTTTGAAAACAAAGCCTGTTATCGCCACCCTGGGGCATGCAGAACTAACTACAAGCTGGGCTACCTTCTGGGATAAGGGTGGGGGTCTGGGAGGGTGGCATTAACCCAATATTATGGAGTTAAAAATCTCAATAAATTATCTCAGGAAACTATACAGTCAGAAAAACGAGCTGGTTTTCAATAAATACACACCACACTCTGCGAAGAGCTAAATGCGTCTCGAGTTCACCCATACAACCCAATACCCATAAAGTACCTCCATAAAGTAATGGAAGGGAGGAGCTGGGATTAACGAAGTTCTTTCAGTCCAGCCCCCACCGGAGACATAAATCTGCATGGATAAAACCCACGGCATTTATTGCACTAGAGCACACGTTTTAGAAAAATGATTTTCCTCTTCCTACTACCTGATAACCTGGAAAATACAGTCATCTGTCCTCTGTCCCCCAGGTGTTAGTGCAAATCAGTAAAGAGTTTCCATTGATGGCTCTTTTCCGACTCTCGCCACAATTGAACTCGCGGCTTTCCATCGCTCGCTCACCCCGTTGTGTACAAAGAAGCAGATATGCAATATAGCAGGAGCCCCAAGAAAAGGTCTGGCTGTTCTGTCAAAACTATTTAGTTCAATATTGTTCTCAACGTGGCACCATAGCCCTGGACATGACACCCAGCACGTCCAAACAGACGTGATTATATATGAGACAGAAAGGCACTTACATCACTGCGGGTTGTTACGCTTTAAAGGGCTTTTTCCCCCCTCTTCAAATTAAAAGTTTTCAAAAATGAAATAAAAATAAACCTTTGAAGAACCCAGATTGAGACTGAATTTGGAAGGCCCTCCTGCCTGGTGTATACTAAAGAAACACTTTCTGGGTTTGTCCCTGATGATTTTCCTTGTAGTTGAGAAACACAATCCACTGGGAGCTTTTGTGGCAGAACAAGAATTTTATGAACACGAACTTTACAAAGACTTCCCCAGGAGATTTAAGGTCTGGAAATCAATAGATCAATCAGCAGCTTTTATCAATCTATAATGCTTCTCTCTCTTTGGATGTTTGGATGAAAATCGGATCAACGTAAATTGAACATGGAATCACTTATTCTTACAAGTTAAATTTGTCAAACTGTAAGGCACATAAATGACATGAAATATAATCATTTTTGAATTTGGGACCCTTCAGGGTGCATGTTGATTGAAGAAAAAAGAACCAGATGTTTCTTCAGCAGGGCTCAGAGAAGCAATCTAAATATTCTTCAATCCCTGACACTTCTGACCATTTCCCAAAGAAACCAATTCATTAGTTAATTATTGGGTATACTTATTGTGTGATATATAATTGGCCCAGGGCAAATAGCCTTCAAAGATGGCTGGCTGAGTTTGTAGGATCTGTTTTGACCACATTTTCCCAAGGAAATAGGGGAAGACTAATGAGCACCACCTCATCTTCTTTCCACTTTATTTTTAATAATAAAAGCCTAAGTGTCTGGAACCTCTCCTTCTTTATAAAAGTTAGCTTGGCAGGCAGTTGATGGTCAGAAGAGTTAGGAGAAAATATGCAAATTATGTTGGGAAATCAGAGCTATTTAACCAGGTCCCCTTGGGGAAAAAAACAGAAAAATGAAGTTGGATTTATATTTCCATTCTTGAGATGCACACAGGTAGCTTGGGCAGAACATCCTTCATTCTCAATTCTAAAGCTTCTTAAATGTTATCAGAAGACTCAGGGCTGGAAAATTTCCCATCCTTTGCAAGCCTACCATCATCATCCCAGAATAACAGTGACAACAGTCAACATATATTGAATATTTCCTATGTGCCTAACACATATTATCTCATTTAACCTTTATAGCAAATTATCAATCATAATCACTGTCTTTTTATTATCCTTATGTTGTAGGTGAGAAAATAGAGACACTGGGAAATTAAGCCCCACCTAGAATTGCCAGATAAATGACAAGATGCCTAGTTAAATTTGAACTTCAAATAAACAATGGATTTTTTTTTTTTAGTATCAGCATAGCCCAGGAAACATATACCAATATACTAAAAAAATACATATCCATTGTTTGTCTGAAATTCAAATTTAACTGAGCATCCCGCATTTTTATTTGTTAAATTTGGCTAGTTATTATTGGCAGAGTCAAACAAGTCTTTCTGATTCCCAAGCTAAAACTCTTAACCACTACACTAAACTGCCTCTTTCCATAAAAATAAAGTTTGAAAACCCCCAATTTAACAAAAAGCTATTGCTTATTCAGACAGAAAAAAATAGCACTGAAAGTGGAACAAATTAAGCTAATTTATAGCAGTGGTGTGACAGGCATTTCTTTTGTCTGTGTTGCAGTCCTAGAATAAGGTGGAGGAAAGCAGAACTCATTGAACAGTCTGAGAGCAGCGTGGGGAGATGTTGGCCTCCCTACTAAGAGGTATTGAGTGCTTGTCATGAGGTCAGCATGGTGACATGACTATTATGGCTTCCAGAAAAGTATCAAATTCAGGTTTGCTTTTTTTTTTTTTTAATTGAAGTATAGTCAGTTACAATGTGTCAGTTTCTGGTGTACAGCACAATGTCCCAGTCATACATATAGCTATACATGTATTCATTTTCATAGTGAGTTTGCTTTGAATACAATGGTGAATGTTGGGACCTCCTTCCTTGGACCATGGCGACCTCTACCTGCCTCTACCCGGAACAGTCCCTTTCAGTTAGTACCCTGAATTTGCCTCCCAAGGCACCATACAGAGGACTCTGGTGAAGCAGAGTAAAGGCTCCTGAGTCTTACTGCTTGGTTCGATGTCCTAGCTTTACCATTCTTCAGCGCCACAATTTCCTTCTGAGAAAGATAATAATGCCTATCTCTGTAGATTTTGTGAGTTTGCATAAATTAGTACATGTGATAACAATAATAAAAACGGTCAGTAAAAATGTTTCAGATGCCATTTAGCCATCTAAGCGAATTACTTAAACTGTTTAATCCTTATAACCATATCATGAGGTCAGTTTTATTATTATCACCCCCACTTTACAGATGAGGAAACTGAGGTGTAGAGTAAGTAACTTGCCAGAGACCGTACAGTCAGTTAGTGGCAAAGGTAGGCTTGAACTCCCTCTGGATCCTGAGTCAGTGCTCTCTATCCTTATGCTGTGCACATGGAACATGCTAAGACCAGCGCCTGGGGCAGAGCCAGCCCACACGGCCTGTTAACTATTACTGTAAGCTGGCAGAGAGCAGCTTGGGCATTGCTCTAATTATCCACTTCGGCCCCAGTACAGATTGCAGCCACTGACAAATCACTCCATGTTCTTCTGCATCCAAGTCAACTCAAAAGCTTCCAGGAGGCACCTTAGATTTCTCTGACTCTCTTAACATTGCATGCAGCCGGTCACCAGCTCCTACAGATACCACAGACCTTCTCTCCATCCCGTTGCCTTGGTCTGTGTTGGCTTCAACGTCCGCTTCTCTCCAACACTAGTACCATATGTTCCAGCAGAGTCTTCATACTGAACAAAATTGTGAGGAGACTTAGAAATGATGGGTAAAGATGGTATCAGAGAATCGTGGGCTTGGGAAGCCACATTGCTGGGACAATGGGGAAGGCACTTAATGCTGGCTAGAACCCTTAGCTTAACTTTTCCCCAGCAGTGGTGGGACCATAAGTAGATAAGAAAAAGAGTGAGCCATAGCAAGGTTGAGTTAAGGGGGGTCAAAAAATGTTCTTGACGAAGCCAAATGGGGTCAGGCCAGAAGACAGATGACACACTTTGGCTGATAGATAAGACACGGGCTCACTTGACCACATCACACACTATCCTGTAACATGGGTACCACCTGCAGTTCCTTGGAATGCTCTTCTTTGGTTCTTTTAATGAATCCATATTACACGTTAATTACTATAGGATTTTCCTGAACCCTCCTCTCCCATTCCATTTTGTTCTTTTTCAGCAGATTTCTGAATTTGTAACTTCATGTTTGTGAACCCACTTATTGTCTGTGTTCTCTCGTGACACTGTAAGCTCCCTAAAGACAGAGGTTTCTGAATATCAAAGGCATTGTCTCATCTAAGGCATATAGTAGACAGCTAATAAATGTTTAATGACAAGATACATAAATTAATCATTTTATCAAAGATGGTTAGGAAGCCACGGTTCTGGTCTAAGAGAACCCAGTTTCTGATATCTAGGGCTGGCTGCCCCATACTCGTTGAATGGTGATGAAGACCTACTAGAGATGTTATATGAGACACAATACGGAGATAAGTCCTGTCTTCAGAATGTTAATGATCAGAAAGGACCCAGTACACATATATCCAAAGGGAACTCTAATTCAAAAAGATACATGCACCTCAATGTTCATATCAGCACTATATACAATAGCCAGGATGTGGAAGCAATCTACATGTTCACCAACAGATGACTGGATGAGGAAATTGTGGTATATTTATACAATGGAATACTACTCAGCCATAAAAATATAAAATAATGCCATTTGCAACATGGATGGACCTAGAGATCGTCATTCTAAGTGAAGTAAGCCAGAAAGAGAAAGAAAAATACCACATGATATCACTTATATGTGGAATATAAAAAAAGAGAAAAAAGGACACTGATGAACTCATCTACAAAACAGAAACAGACTCACAGACATAGTAAGCAATCTATGGTTACCAGGAGGGAGAGGATAGGAGGGGGATAAATCTGGGAGTTGGAGATTTGCTAATGTTAACCACTATATATAAAAATAGGTTTTAAAAAAACAGATTTCTTCTGTATAGCCCAGGGAACTATATTCAATATCTTGTAATAACCTTTAATGAAAAAGAATATGAAAATGAATATATGTATGTAGATGCATGATGGGGACATTGTGCTGCAGATCAGAAACTGACACATTGTAACTGACTGTACTTCAATAATAAAAAAAAAAAGATTAAAAAAAAATAAAATCAAAAGGACCCAGTGCAAACAAGTCTCAGATGAATGTACGCTTGGTGTGAATTCAATCCATTGTTTTTGCACTGTTTGGGGAAAGTGTGAAACTTGGTCTCATTGATCACGATGATCTGTTAAGTCCCTTGGGACCAAAAGCTAATTATTCCTTCCCCTAGAGTCTCTCATGTTATTCCAGATGCATATATAAAAAGGTCCAAGCATCAAACCAAGCCCAAATTCGCAATGTCTTGTAGATTAAAAAAAAAAAAAATTAGGCCTATCTATTACAACCAGGAATGGGAAGTAGCTATTAAATCATTCCCTTAAGGTATTTTTATTTTGTTGACTCATGAGAATTGGCTCTGGCTCCTCCAAAGCACTCTGAAGCCATATTTGGAGAACTTTGAGTCGGTGAGTTTACTTATGTGCAGAAAATATTGAGGTTTTTTTTTTTTACATTCTTTGCTAAATCATTTTGGTTTTCTTAAACAATTGGTATTCCTCCCACTTTTTCTTGCATTTATTCATATAACTAAATAAAGATTTAACTGCATTTGTCAGTGAACTGAAACCAACATCATGCTTGCCTCTTAAAAACTCATAACTTTCCATCTCAACTCTGATCTGCTGAGACCTTTTGAGAGCAAATAATTGCCCTAGTTGTGTTATTTAAAGATGTTGGAATTCCCACAAAGAAAGCTGTTACATAAATAAAAATGATGTCACATATTAACAATTAATAACACAATGACAATAAAGATGAATCTCCATTTTGGGGAACACAAAAAAACCCTAACAGGTTTCAAGCCTTGGGTAGTCCCAAGTCACATTAAGTAATACATATACACACTTGTTAATATATTAAATTAGCCTGGAAATCTTGTTAGCAGAAGAAAAAATCTGCCCTTCTGAGCTTTCTGCTATTTCCTGCCTCTCGTCAGGCTGGAACTGTTTGAGGACCGCCTTTCTCCTGGTATTTCAACGTGCTGGCTTCTGGTCCCAGATGGAACCAAGAAAAGCAGAGGAGTGTGAAAAATAAAAATATTTTCAGTGTTGTTAACCCAACCTTTTAAAGCCTTAAGAGATTTCCTTTGGATGGTGAAATAAATGATTAGAATGTAGGGGAGCTGCTTTACATCCCAGGCTGGATAACCATGTTCTCGTGTTTCTAGTGTCACAAAATATACCTTAAACTAATTGAAAGCCAGATCATCTATAGGTTTAGTCAGGCAATTTGGCTTTTTTAAACAATTATTCCTTTTTAAGCTTCCCATGGATGCGGAAGTTTCTAAAAATGTCTAGCCCTGCCGTGTCTGTGACGACTTCTCCCATTGGAAGCCCAAAGATGAACTCTCCTTAGGGCCTGGCAAAGCACACAGTCTTCCAGGATCCTGCAGGAGGCCCATGTCACAAGAGGAAAAGCTAAGAAGATAATAGTGCTAGCTAAACTATAAGAAAATAGAAAGGACACTTGAGCCAGGTCTTCGTCACAAAATAGACGAAGCCTAAAATATTCCGATTTTCCCGAAGGAAGCAATTAAACAAAACAAAACAAAATCCCTCCACTTCCTCCAGAATTTTTATACCAACTCAGAATCAGCTCTGTTTATTTGCTTATTGTCTTGTCAGTTTTTTCTCTCTTGGATTGAATAGGCTGGATAATTTCTTTGATTCTTCTTATTCTATCTGGGGAACCAAAATGGCCTCTTTAAGTACCAGAGGTTATTAAGGATCTTTTGAGAGATGAGAGAGCCAAGCCTTATCGAGTTCTTCCTGAATGCCAGGCATCATACTCATTTGTGAATTATCTCGTTTAATGTGGAATAACTTCCAATTATACAAATATTACTGCTAACAACATGGCAGGTTGAATAATGGTCCCCGAAGCTGTTCACATCCCAATCCTCAGAAATTGTGAGTATGTTACCTTCTAGGGCAAAAAGAACTTTGCGGATGTAATTAAGTGAAGGAATTTGGGATGGGCGACTCCAAGGGGTGGTATGATCTGGCTGGGCCTAATGTGATCACATTGGTCCTTCTAAGACATAGGCAGGAGGTTAGGGTCCGGGAAGGTAGGTGTAAGGACAGAAGCAAAGGATGGAGAAAAGAGAAGTACACTGATGGCTTGGAGATGGAGGGAAGGACCACAAGCTGAGGAATACAGGCGACCTCTAGAACCTGGATACCTCCAGAAAGAATGCTGACATTTTGGCTTTAGCTCAGTGACACTGATTTGGACCTCTGACCACAAGAATTGTAAGATAACAAGTATGTATTGTTTTAAGCTAATAAATTTGTGGTCACTGCAGAAACTAATGCAAATACTTATGAAATGCTTACTGTGCAACATAAACCGAGCTAATCTCTTTACATATGAAGCCATTGAATTTTAACGATTCTTTGATTTTGACAGGTGAGGAAGCAGGCGGTGGGAGAGACTGAGGGTTCCAGGGCTAATCAATGCTGGTCCTGGGACTCAGGGGGGGTTTGCCTAGTGAGATCCTCGCACGTGGTGGAATACCAGTATCAGAACTTTATAAGCATTATCTTTTTTTCTTAAAAAAAATACTCTGTGACATCAGCGTTATTCCCATTTATAGACGGTAAAATTACAGCTTAAAAAGCTGAAGTAACTTGCCAAAGGTCATGGAATGAAAAAGTCAGAGCCAAGATGTGAATCAGACTCTCCATCCTACGTTTACGCGTGTAACCACTACGGGAGATGGAGAGCCAGGCAAACCTCAGAAAACCATCAGCCAGTTGTGTGCCCTTGGGCAAGTTGCTTCTCATTTCAGAAAGCTTCTGGCTCTTTATCTTTAGAATGGAGACAATGATTCTTATTTCTTAGGAACTTTGAGTGAATGACATGTAAAACTTTTAGCATTACTCATGACACACAGTAAGTGCTCAATAAATAGCAGTCATTTTGTTGCCAATTACATAACACCGGAAGGTCTTTGCCCCCTGCTGACCCATCCGCAAATGAATCTATGCTCCATTCTTCATAGTTTTGTTATCAGGAGGAGGCGGTTGCCCACACGGTCACCCTGTTTCTCAGCCCCACCCCGACTTGCTTCTAGGTGAGGTCATGTGCTAATTATTCCCAACACAATGTGAAGGGAACTGATATGTCGCAGGCCAAAGTCGGTAGAAGCGGTCATGTCTTATCCATTCTCTCTTCCCCTCTGCCGGATACAGATCTCTGTGAAATGCTAAGGGATAATGGAGCCATGAGATGGAAAGAAGTAGGTGCCTGAATCATTGGGCGGAGGAAAGCTGCTCATCATTGTTACATGAGCAAGAAATAAACTAGTCTTTTGTATGTCTCTGGAAACTTCAGGTTTGTTTGTTATCAATCATTCGTATTACACTAAGCAATAAACACACACACACACAGACACCCTTTCTTCAACCCTTTGCCTCTCCTAAGAACTGCTCTACCCAAGTTTCTCCCCTTGGGTATCATTTAATGTTGATACAATTATATTAGAGCATCCACAGTTGATATGGAAATTTCATCAGTTGCTCCAATGTTATCTTTTAGAGTTATTTTCTTCCTGCTCCAGAGTCCAATCAAAGAGCGTGCACTGAATTTATTTGTCACATCATTTTAGCCTCCTCAAATAAGGAATGAGTCCTCAGCCTTTCTCGTCTTTCTTGACCTTGTATTTTTGAAGACTACAGTCCAGTTTCTTTTTAGAATCTATCCCTCCTTTTGGGCTTGCCTGTTGTTTTCTCATGGTTAGATTTATACAGTGTATTCTGGTCAGGACTCCTACCAGTACAGGCAGTGTATCCTGACACACTAGTGATGGCCTGTTCTTCTCTACATTAGGCAGAGCGTGATGTTGGATTATCTCAGTGTTAATGTTGTTAAGTTTGATCATCTGATTAGACTAATGTCTGCCAGGGTTCTCTACGGTAAAGTTAACCAGGTGATATCATCTTAAAAAAGTAAATATTTCAAATAATAACTTCTAGGTTAAAAACATAAACAAAAGCATAGATCTTTTAACATTCCAAATATGAATATTTAAAGGAATCAGGAACTAAATAATTTATGTAAGGACACTCACATTTCAGCTAGAGTATGAAGTCAAACTTTGAAAGTCATAAATAGAGGGTAAATGTGCCACTGGAGATTCCAACATTGAAGCTAATGTTTCTCAGTAATCTTCATAGCTTCTCAAATTGAAAAAAAGAGAAACAAGCCTTTTGTTGTCATTGCATTTGCCTTTGACTGAGCTCCCTAGAAAGCAGAAGATGAGGCTAGAATTAAGTGCAGATACTTCACTTGGAGGCACCAACCCAAGGAAATGAGAACGATAGAGAGGAAATGAAGCAGAAAAAGATAGGAAGTGATGCAAAGTGGACTTCACCTGGGCTTCGTGATGAGCTGCGAAGACCTAGAAGGTCACTTAGTAGTGGGACACGTGATACTTCTCTGGACAACCAGGTGACAAGACCTCAGAGCAGTTCATGAATTGGATAAAGGACAGAGGGGACTTATCCAGCTCTCCATCTCCTAAGCCATCGGTCAGAGTTCACATATGAGGAGTAATTCCCTTGAGCTTCTGGGTTGCAACAGCATCTGGCCTTTTTAGTGACAACTTGGGACACAGATTCCACATAATTGAGAATTGGCAGGTAGCCAAGCACTTGGGGCATGAGGCTGTGACTGAGAGACACAGGAGAGAGACAGAGACAGAGACACAGAGGCAGCCAGCCAGCCATTCCCAGGTGGTAAAACCACATGGACAGAACACTAGGCCTGATTGAAATCAGAAGGGCTGCATATCTTGTCTGATACGGTACATTTCTTTGAGTCCTTTTTTTCGTAATTTTCTGGCGATGCATGGCTGAGTATTTTAAAATGATAAAGGCATCTTCATTCCAAACTTCTAAAATAGACAACTGACACATGTGGACCTACCAGATACCATAACAGTTTGCAGTATTTGAAGGTTTGGCCCTTTATATTGTGATTCAGCAAAGATAAAGCGCATTACATAAGCTGAGCTTGTGATTTTTTTTTTTTTTTTTGCCTTTAAATATTTTAAAGGACAGTGTGGGGGACGTGCCAAAAGATAGCCCTTCTATTCCAGTGACAAAAGAGGATCGTTGTGGAGAATTTTAATGCCCTAACTAAGGTTCATCACGATTTGCACAAATACAAGAAAGAGCTCAAGGAAGAAAAAGGATAATAGACTGCGTCAGGAGATTGGTAACATGTTAAATACATCTTTACTTTTGATAAAATGAAAATAGCTGAATTGGATAGAGTAGCTCAAGACGGGGTTAGTGGCCTGTTGTATGAGAAGTAAGCAGGAATGTTTTAGAATCTGTTTCTCCAAGAATGTTTCCATTGCAGGGAACTGCAAGTTTTAGAGGATGTGAAAAGTCTACACCATCCAAGGGAGTCTTGAGACATTCAAAGAATGCAAGAAACAAAGTAGGCACTCTACTTTGATCTGTGTCCGGAAGGCAACAGGTGTGTTTTGCGACATTGCCAGGTAAATGCCAGCTGTTTGCGACATTCCGTGATGGTCGGGAGAGAGGATGTGTGAATGGTGAAAAAGACACACATACGCAGATATTAGATTCATTCTTTTTTTCAGGGACCTCGTCCCAAACATCAATTTTATGTCCTCTATGAAGAAAATCGATTAATTAAATGGGCGGTGAAGAATGAATAAAGGGATCTTCTTTCCTCCAGGAGATGGTTGATTAAGCAGTTCAGTAAAAAGAGAGCATATGGAATACCTTGGCTTGCATTTCGATAACGTCTGGAAGAGAAACAAAGGTCCACTTGTTTAAGAGCTCAAACAAAATAATTCTAAATATGACATTTAAAAACAAACACAATGAAAATTCAATCCTCAACCAAAGATCCATAAAAGACACACAATCAGAGTAATTCTTTCACTACTGTTACTTTAACTATTCATTGCATTTCTTTCCTGGTGAGTCTGGTTTGCCTTCGGTAGTTTTCTAGCAAAGCGGAAGAATGGCTTTGGGGGATAGAAATGAGAGGAAAGAATAAATACAGTTTTTAAAGTGTGGGATTCATTATTTTGAAAAAATACTTTGGGATTATGAATTATCTGAAAGAAACGTATCTGTTACAAAATCCCAAACATCAGGTCATCGTATACCTATCAATAGTATTTTAATAATCCCTTGCTTTAGGTTGCCCTTTGCCTGTGTTCAACCAGCGCCCAGAAATAGAAGTCACTCTGGAAGAGTGACATCATGGGACTTCCGTATTCTCCCCCCAGTGACTTCCAGGTCAAATTTTCTCAGTGTCTAAGTGAGAAGATGAGATTTCTACCAGTCAGCCCTGCAGATTCAACCTGGGATCTCAAAATCCAGCTGTGTTCACTTTGAGTCTTATACTGTCACCATGATGAACACGCTACGTGGCTGACAACTGTGTTGATGGTGCGTGAGGTTGAATATAATCTAACTTGTCTCTTCTGTGAAGGATTTCCTGGCTCTGCTAGCCGAAGAATACAGAAAAATGAGGGTTTCCTTTTTTTTTTTTTTTTTTTTTGGTCATTGTTTTTATGTTTGTTTGTAGATCATGGCAGGGATTAAGAAAGTGAGGAGGTAGGATGTGAAAATACAGAGCACAAAATTATTGACAATTCTACTTTTATAGAGATACTTTGAATTTTCCTCCATGTAATGTAGCCTTTATGAAGGGATGGTAATTGAGGCTCTCTGCATCTCACCGAAGAACAACCCACACACTTGTCACTGCTGTGATAAAGAGATGATTTCTGTGGGCAGCAAAATATTTAAGAGTTTAATTCTCATCTGATGTCACAAAATGCAAGTAATTCAAAATCATCCATGTGCTAAGAGAACAGCTAGTTTTATATCATGTGAAATTCTTGCCAGTGTTGTGGTCATGTAACTCTCATCTGCCCTGAGCCTTCCATAATCAAACCCATTGTCCATCCAGAGTCATTTCTTTTCCCATTTCCTTTCTCTTACCACCAAAATCTGCCTGTTACTGTCTCTTACTCACTCCTCCACCCCAAGGCAGTCAAGAGAGTTATAAACATGAAGAACTTTGAAAACAGGCTTTTAAGGAGTTTGCGTGTAAGTATGAAGCCCAAATGTAAGGGGCAGGGATGCACAGACCTGCGTAAGGATGTGAGCTGATAGACTGCAAATGCCACGAGCTCAGAGGACAGATGGGACAGTGAGAAGGTAGGAAGGAGACTGGAGGTGTGACTGCAGTAACAATCGTCTGTGGACGTTTAAGTCTGAAAGGAGCTCGAACAACCATTCCCTCTATGGTAACTCCCGCCTGGCCCTGGCCCTTTAGTCATCCGGGTCTCAGCTCAAACGCCCAGACATACAAGTGCACTCTTATTCTCCATCCATCAGCTGTTTATTTTCTTCCCTGTCTCTTGGTACAAACTGTAATTATCTTATCTATAAATTTAATTTGTGTCTATCTTTCTACCAGACTGCAAGCTCCTTGAGGTTAGGGACTACAAAACAGGCACTTAATCCCTATTTTAAAAAAGAACTAAAATGGAGTATTGAATAGACAAAAGATACAAAAGCTTGAATTATGGCCAAAATGAACAGAGAGAGCACTTCAATGAAGGGGGAAAAAACATTCTATCATCAGAAGCTGAGATCTGTGTCGTAAAGTTACACGTAGCCCTGATCTGAGCACCAGGAGGTACAGGAGCTGGTTGGCGCTTCCCTACTGACTGACAGCCTGGAGCAGTGTCTGAGCAGACGTCCTAGAGGTGTGGGATGTTGGTAAGAAGCAGCAATCAGTTATTTGGTGTTTATCGACACAACGAAAACATAATGTGTTAAAGTCAGTCATGGTCAGAGAGTGAGGCATTTTTGGGTCTGGAAGCTGGTGCTGGTTACTTGATTCGTTGGTGGATGAATGTCCTGGCAGATGGAGCACAGGGCATGGTACAGGCTCTGGGATAGAAGAGAATCGGTGACTCGTGCCGTTTGTTCTCTGATCGTTCCCAGCCCTCCTTCAAACCCTCAATGCACTCAACCTTCACGGAAACTGGGTCACTAAACATTTGAAGAGTGAAAACCTATCTTTAGAAAAACAGGCTTGTAAGAACCCTTCGTGACATTTTTGTCATCTCTCTACTTGAAATGAAATGCAGTGGATGCGATGGGGAGTTTGGAAACGAAGACCCAAGCTTGCGTCCTGCTTCAGTCAGTTCCTGGCTGTGAGACCTTCGTGATTATTTCATTTCTCCTGAGCTAGTTTTCCCACCTGTAACACAAGGGTGGGTTGAAATTGGGTCGTTGTAAAGATAAAACAAATGTGAATGTATTCTTCCAACTCTAAAATTATAAACACATTTTAATATCATTATAGATATTAACACAGAAATTAGTGCTTTCACGTGGAGCTTAGCTCAGCTGGCCATCATTTATTACACTGTAATTGTTAAGAATATGGGCTCCCAAGCCAGGCTTATAAGGGTTAGAAACCATAACATTTCAGTGCCTCAAACTTTTCATCTCTAGAATGGGTGTGAAGAGAGGGTATACTGCTTATGATTGTTTTGAATAGTAAATGAAATAAGCCATATAAAGCACTTATCACAGCACGTGAGACATAGTCGGAGCTCAGTACATGTGAGGCGTTATTTTTACTTCGTGTTCACCCTAGACTGACCCTCCAGATTTCCTTAGCAAGTCCAAGTGCATTTACTCATCATTACCACTAGATGGCAGATGCACCATTTTTATCGCTCCGCGTGGTCCCCAGCAGCACTTTGCCCTTTGCCTCCTCCTGGCCGTCAAGGATCTTGGGGGAACCACAGAAATAGCACCTTGAGTGAAGCAACAACATCTTTTTTTTTTTTTTAAAGAATACATCATTTATAAGTGATATCTATTAATAAGGCTTTGTGTTGTAATCACTCAGGATAACAATAAAAAAAAAAAAAAGAAATATGGATATGTATATCTCCCAGTGGTTTATATTTCCTCCTCTTGCAATATCCAAAAGGAACGAAGGTAAAAGAGCGTTTTTTGAGAGCTTGTGGTGTACATTAGATGTTAGAACTGGTCTGTGGATTTGAGGAAGTGGGAGAGGTTCTGAGACGATGTGGTGTCCCTGTCCTCATGCAGCTTACAATCTAGGGAGAAAGAAACATGCAATGATATGATACCCACATAATGATACTTACATGATGTAGCAACAGTGAGAATCTTAACACCCACAGTGGACCCTCGTGCAGAGCCATTGCCAGGAGAACTCAGTTAACTCTGAGAGATTAAGAGAGGTGTTCCCAAGAAGGTGTTTCCCATCAGGTCTTGAAAGTGATGAAGGGAGGAGAACATGAAAAGGAGAACCTTTTCTTTCAGCCACCCTCCCCCTATAAATGTGCCTATAAATCATAAAGTTGTGAAAAGGCATGGTGCATCTTGGGGACAAGGAGAAGCATGCAGGGCCTTGAATGTTATGTAAGGACTAGCAGAGAGCCTTCAGAGGGAGGTCCCAAGATCCAAATGAGTTTTAAGAAAATAACTTTTATCAAAAAGCTAAATTTTACGGAGGCATGTGACTTAGAGAAATGCTAATCCATTTTATTATAACCATATCGTTATCTCCCTCCCTTCCCCCATCCTCAGTTTTGGAAACGGATGCTGCTAACACAGAATAGCTGTTTGCCAAACACCCTGTTGAACCCAGAGATAAATCTCCACTAGCTGATCAGGCCACAGACAAGCTGGCCCTAGGAGCCCGTGGGACGCTCAGGGTAGCTTAAGTGGGATGACCTTCCACGCCTGTCACCCTTGTCATCCACTCACGCCTGGCCTTCGGAGCCATAGTCTAGCATTTTGGAATTTATTTTACTAGCAATGAGAACCTATGGAGGAGTTCTCACTCGGGGAGTCAGAGGGACTTGGGACAAAATGAGGCCAGAGGATTAGAGGGTACCGAGGACCAGCATGGCTTCTACTTCATGCCTGGAGATGTGGAGAGAACAGACAAATGTGGGGTGTGTTTCGTAGGTAAAAGAGCAAACTTGGCAGCCGATCAGATGTGAATCTTCCAAAAGGCCCTGCTACTGAACATCTTATTTCAGCTTCTATTGCTAAATTCTTTACATCAGGAGCTGTAACAGAGAAAGACAAACCTCAATTCTGCGAACATGGGCATATTTTTTTAGGCTCCTGAAGTGGGTCTTCATTTCAGGATTTAATTGCTTTAGATTATTTGCCAACGTGGGAGCTCTCCCGCTGCGTTAGTTAGGAAGGGCTAGGACGACACTGGGGTAGCAGTGGTGAAACCCCCGCGGCTTAATCCCGCCTGCCTTTCCTCGCACTTCTGCGCCATCCTCAGCGTGAGTGAGCGAGGAGCCAGCTCCACGCAGTCCCTCGGGGAACCAGCCCCCTGGAGGCTCAGCCGGCCGTGCAGCCGCTGCGCTGGAACACACGCGCCTTCCGCACCTGCCGCTGCAGGAAAGGGAGAATTGAGGGTCACACGGGGGGGTTTTGCGGTGCAGCCTGGAAGCGACGTAGTCTTTGCGCACGCGTGTCAAGGTTTCCGTCGCATGGCCCCAGCCTACCTGCGAGGAGCAAGTGGACCATCTGGGGGGTATTGCAGTCCCTGCCACACACACAGTGACCACTTTTCCCATAGAGGCATTAAAAAAAAATCTTCCTCTAAGATAACGTGCTGGAGGAGGAGGGGAGAGTGAAGGACCCACAGTGAGAGGTGGGTCCCGGGTTGTTAGCTGGGCTCCTTCACTGACTAAGGAAATTTTTCCTTCTGATAAACAGGATTTAAAATCGAGCTTCAGCCTTACCGACAGCTCAGCCAGGGACCCTCAGCTTCGTAGAGAATGAACACAGTGAAAACGAGAAGGTCAAAGGTCAGCTGCATGGTCCTGTCCTCCCCGGGAACGCTGGGCTGGCCTTTTCTGGGTGTGTGACGTCAGTGGATGGCGGCCTCATTCTTGCATTCCTGGGCCTTCTCTGAACTTTCTTTCAGCTTTTCTAATGGAGGCATCAACCCTCAGTCAGACTGGCAGCCCTAGGCCCCGCTCCAGGCTCCGCTGTTGAGTGGAAAAGGATTTAAACTGACATTAACACCCACCTGAGTTGTGCAGACACACGTCTGCGAGGGAAGTCTCTCCATCCTGCCGCCCTGGGTCTCCGCCAGTCTCCCTCATCAAGTCCTGCCTTGGACCCCTGGAGTCACTGCCTGCTACATACTCAGACTGGCTCCGGAGACAGTCCCCAACCCTCTGCATGAAAAGCAACGCAAATGGAATCAAGGACTCTTTCTTCCTGGGTGACTGTTTCTACCCCAAAAGAACATTCTTTCAAGACAAGCAGGTGCCAGTTCGGTGCACAGTGGTCTCAGCCCTTGTTGTTACTGTTCTGTTCTCCTTCTTCGCTGGTCCCTCCCTCCAGCGGAAAATTTCCTCGTATTCCGGCCTCCAGAAGCTTTTCGATTACAAAATGTAGTAAAGACAATTGTTCTGGAGCTCAGATCTACCTAACTGGGAGTTAAAAGGATTTTTAGAAGACGTATGAGTTGATACAGATACAGATATATCTATATATTCGCCTTCACTGCAAAATGCTGTTGCCTGTCATGTAACAAAATGCCAAAAACATATTTGATAAAAATAATTCTGCCTGTGTGGCCACAGTTTTGGTGACTCTGGCATGTCACCTCTCTTCAATAATTTATTTTCTCCCTTCGTAAAATGGAGTGTCTCCAAAGGTAGGGGGCCAATACTAAAAACTGCCTAGATGGCCAATTTACTTCACAATGAAGTAATAAAATAGTGGATGTGGACACTCTTTAAAAATCTTTTAATCACCATCCAGACATAAAGTACTTCTTATCATTAATGCTCCCTTTTTTTTTTTTCCTGTTGCAAAGGTGACTGACACAACAGATTCCCCAAAATAATTTTCCCTCTCAGGAAGTAATGCTCCCCACTGTCTCTTGAAAATATTAATGGAAAGACAGTAAATGATGACTATTAAGCAGGCTTTTCAAAGTTGAAGTAACTACTTATGCTTTGCAAGCGTGAGAATATGAAGAAATACGGTCATCCTTTGCGACTCTTTTGTTGTTGTTGTTGGTTTGTCTTTGCCTTTAAAGCCCCTCAAAATAAATGGTAACAAATGCTTTCTGTTCAGAATGCGGTGGGGGCACCCTGTTTTGTATCTTGTAGTATCACCGATGGAGCAGTACCAGGATTTATTTCAATACAGCAAGTGAACAGGGCAGGATTTAGAGGGTCTCCTTTTCACTGGGTTAGGAGACACTTTCCCTGGAAACGCGGTGTTCACCATCCTTGAAATACAAGCTATCTATTTATATCTCAAATAATGATGGGTTGAAGTGTTATTATGAAAGGAGAGACACAGATTTTCTATAAATGTGTTTTTCTTGTGATAATATGTGAAATTGCATTTCATGTTAAATTGCTTGAGGCAAGCAAGGTTTAATATGTATCTAAATAATTAAGCTAATTGTGTAAAAATATATTTGCAGAATTCACCAAATGTGTTAATACATTTCACATCATGTTTACCCATTTTACATGACTAAAGTTTGCTTTGTGAAATGTTCTCCAAAATACCGGGAGGCCGCCTCCGAGGCGTCACGATCGTTATCAACATTCAGTGCTTTCTGGGCAGAAAAAAAGAGGTGCTTAGAGTCACATCTTGAAAAATGATAGGCTGTCTTTTGCTTTCCTCTGCTCTACCTGTTTCTTTCCCTTCTTCTCCACTGAGTTTCATTCACATTCAAAAATACATGCTTTGGGATATTCGTGTCATTTTCCTAAATGGTGTTGCAAAAATAAGCACACACCAAAGAAACCGTGTTCTCACAGGTCAGCGTTCCCATCTCCATTAATTCCGCAGGACCAAGAGCCTGCCGTGGGCCAGCAGATTTCCATTCCCATGTGTGGGCTGAGCTGATGTCACATGACCTTTCCGGTCTTTCCCACGTGTGAATTGCACAGAACACTGGGTGTGGCCCAGAAGCGCAGCCATGGAAAGAAGAGGAAAAAAAACTGCTTCTCATCACTTCTTCAAATGAATATATATTCTATTCGGTGTGCTGAAGAGGGATGTGGGTCAGGCCATGTTTTGGCATGTGAGCATGTTGCTAATGCCAAGTGACTCAGTTTTCTGACTGGATGTGTGTTCCTGTTGCTCCGTTAAAAAGTGAGGGTGTGCTGTCAGCACGATTTATAAGATGAATAAGGAGGACTTACATCTCCGGGATGCCTCTCCCACTTTCCCTCTGGGAGCTCTCCTCAACCTTCTGAATTTCTGCTCAGTGTTAACTCTTGCCTTGCCAGGTCCCCAGACACAGCTCCTGCCCCTCCACAACTTTTCCCTGACTGCCTCCTCTCTCTTGCTTGTGGGGCTTACACAGACTTTACTGCATAGTCTTAGAATTATGTAGCAAAATTCAGTCTTCTCCAATAAATGGGGCCACTTTGGGTCTATGCATTATTCGTTTTGGATAATCCTTATTATTCTAGAGCAGAACAATCTGGAAATGAACACGGGGCAGGGTCCCTAGGGGCACAATTCCATCAGGAACCACGCCAGAAATCTGCCCTCCAGTGACCTGCACACAGGTTGTCACAGAATATTTACTCTGGTGATGAAGGACAGTGGATTCTCTCCCAATGTACTTTTCCCTTCACTTGTAAAAACTGGCTCTCAACACTTTTCATCTTCAGTTTCTCTCTCAACTTGCCTTTTATGGCAGTAAATTAGGTGCCTGGGGAATTGCATTAGTTTTATGGTGGCTCGGAGGCCCCAGAGCATCACAGAGCTGATGCAGTGGCCCTAACTTTCCCCTCGACCCCACAAAAGGAGTGCCTGAAAATACACTGCCATCAACCTTGTTTGGACTGTCCCCCGTTCACCTGTCACTGTCACCTGCTCCTTGCCCTCATCCTCCTCCAGGGTCGTCCAGACTCTCTCAGTGTCATATCTGTGCCTCAGTCTCTTCATCTATAAAGGGGAATAATAATATCATGCACTCTATAGGATCTTCCGAGAATTGAGTAAAGACACATAAAGCATTTAAAAGAGCCCATGATAATTAAATTATGTGCATTACTCTGTATAAAATAGGACCTACTGGATAGCACAGAGAATTATATTCAGTATCTTGTAATAACCTATAACGGAAAAGAATCTGAAAACGAATAAATATATGTATACATATGACTGAATCACTATGCTGTACACCTGAAACTAACGCAACATTGTAAATCAGCTATACTTCACTAAAAATAAATAAATTTTAAAAAGAAAAAAAAAGCCCACAATAGTATTAGCAGTAGTAAATAATAAATAAATGTATAAAGTAATAAAAATAAATACAATAGCAGTACAATGTGAAACAGTGACAGTAGGTATAAGCTGTTAACATCATCACTAGCACCGCCATCATCATCGTCATCATTATCATTGTCTCAGCCCCTGGTCCTTGCCTGTCGTGCTACAGAATAAAATTCCCTTGGCTGTAATTCTTTGGCTTACCCTCCGCATTCTCCCTAGAACTGTGCTATGCAACATGGTAGCCACTAGCCACATGTGGCTACTGAGTACTTGAAATGTAGCTCGTTCAAGTGGAGAGATGCCAGGAAGATAAAAGACATGCTGGATTTAGAAGACGTGGTACAAAAAAAAAGTATGTGAAATTTCTCATCAATAACGTTTATGTCGAGTACGGGTTGAAATGACAATATCTTTAATACAGCTGAATGCATAAAATATATAAAATTAATTTCTCCTGTTTCTTCATACATTTTAAAATGTGGTTAGTAGAAAATTCAAAATTCTGTCTGTGACTTGCAGGTGTGGCTCCTATGGTAGTTCTGTTGGACAACGTGGCCCTGGGTTATAATTCCTCTGGTTTTCCCTTCAGGAATCCCACATCTAGACTCTGAGCAAGAGACACTTCTGCTTCCTATTATGAATTTGCAGGGCCTGGGTCGCCCAGGGCGGTTAAGCGCAGCCTGCCCTGCCAAGAGAGAGTGACGGGGGAGAAACTGATGCACGTGGAACATACAAGGCGGTTACAAGGGCCTAAGTGGACCCCGCAGGAAAGAGTGATTGCCTCTTAAATAGCACCTTACTCTCCGGGAGTGAATGAAAGGAGGAGCTCTTTCTGTTAAAGTCATTTAAGATCCTTTGCTGAAAGGAACCATATGCTACACAATGAAATATATTCCAGGCAAGATGCACATATTTTGCACAATAAACACGTATGCAAATCTTGCAAAGATTTTGAAGGAGAAAAATGTGCTGATATTATTCATATTAATATCATTTAATTGCATCCTTGCTCTGATCTGAAGTCAAATTCAAATCATTGCCTTCCTCCTCTGCCTCCACCCCTGACAATGAATAGTTTATACAAAAGCAGTCTCAGATTTTTGTTTTGGGTCAAGAGGAATTTGTTTCTGATGGCTGAAATGTAAGGTTCAATAAATCACAAACTGCAAACTTGCTGGCAAGTATCCAGGGGGCCTGGCAGTGTCTCCGAAGGCCTCCTTCCTCTCTGGGACAAGCTGGGTGGGAGCAGCATTGAGTCCAGATCCCCAGACCTGAAGCCACAGCCTGCCCTTTTCAAGTCTGAGACTCACAAAGCTTTTGCTCTTTCGGACTGTTCTCAGACTCCAAATATTCTGAACACAGAGCTGCAACCCATAATTGGAGTTGGTATTGAAAGGAAATTAGAATGTGCCTTGAATCACATCCACGCAAGGTTTCTCTCCTCCTAAATGAGTCCTCATTGCCAGCGATAAGAGTAGGAGAGGCTTTGTGGGGGTCCCAATAAAGGTGTGCTAGCTGGTAAATAAAGATGGAAATTCAGAAATCAGTGTGGTCCTGGGAAACTCCATTCGGGCAGTAAGAATTCTCACTGAGTGTGGTGCCCTCCCTTTAATTGTCCCCTGCTCCGTCCGTTACTTCCCATCAAACATTCTTCTGAAAAGCCGCATTGCTACAAATACACATTTAGGATTTGATTACAGAATCTCATCCATTTACATGTACAAGATAGAGCCCACTGTGACAGATTAATGCTTCTAAAGTTTGTACAGGAAGGTTAAATAAAGTGGTACTTTGACGACACCGAATATCTTTATGATGCTTCTGCTAAAGCAGGGACCACTCGGCGATGCTGCCGATGTGCCAGATCTGTGTCGCGAGCTGGCAGGGTGCCACCAGCGCTTTGGCCATCTATCACGCTCCCCGCCTTCCTGCGCAGGCCGTCCTCGCTGCTGTGCGTAATACAATATTCTCCAAGCAGCTTTCTCTTTCGCCCGCTTAGTCGAAGGGAAACAATTCAAGTCCTACCATCCTGAGACCTCGTACTGTCACTGGAAAGACTGAAACTGGAAGTTTCACACACAGTTCTGTTCTTTCTAACAGAGATATCTCACACACAAACACACACAGATACACACACACACGCAGTCTTGGGGATGGTAAGACCACAGTCAAAGCTGCCACCAGAATTCATATTCTTTTCCTTCTGTCTCTTTGAACCCGTCTAAGTGGTGGCCTTGCCCTTCCTCCCACTGTGAAGTCTAGACTATCTTATGATGAGCTTTGACGACACTGTATTTTCTGCTTCCCTTTTGATTCTTTAATAAATATCTATGCTGAATCTCACCTTTGATTCTATAATAAATATCTATGCTGAAGTTCAAACTCTGTGTTTTTCTTAATGAAAATAAAATATCCTGAGAAACTTAGTGTCAGAGCGTATCTTGGAGGAGCCATAATTTGGCCAGGGTTGGGTATCACTAATACCCATTATTGGATCAATGTTTTAAAAAGTATGACAGAAGCGTTTCAGGGTCTCTGCCTAGTCTCACGGTGTAACGGTGTAAATCTCAAGTCACGTTGGATGGGTTGAAATTGAACACCGAGGTGTCTGAAAGAGGGTCAAATGGCACTGAGCTGACAACTCTGTACTTTGCAGCAATGCAGGGATTGCTCTTTGCTACAGGAGATGTCGTCCTAGTGCAGAATAAAATGCCTGCTTACGTTGTGCGCAGAGAGGCAGGGACGCTGGGCCGTCCACTGGTGTGCCGAGTACAAGTGTTAGAATAACATTCTCCTCCCCCGTATGGCTGCCGGATAAAGTAGATTCACTTCCAGCCAACACTGAGTCTGTTTTTCAAGTCCCTCTGAGCCCCTAAGGGGTATCCTATGAAATCAGGGTAAATGTCACAGCTCAGATGAAGTCCCTGGGTGGGACTTAGTCCTCTGGTCACACGCTGACTAATGCAATTTACCCCTCCTCACCAGTGCTCAGGAACTCACTGAGATCACAACAAAAGCAGAAACACATCCAATCTTCATTTCCATTTGGTCTCTTATTGATGTAGTCATTCATAAAAATATTTTACAATACCAACAAATTCAGACCACACTAACAAGCTCCTTTTGTGTTCTTAGCTCATGTTGATAGAGAGTACTAATGTGAAAAACGACTGCAGATTCCTTCTTTTTATTAAAATGAGTATAGATCTGGTGAACCAAAGCTTTTTTGGCCATGAGGTGATGAACATGAAGATGCTTTGCAAACTTTAAATGATGATCCAAGGGGAGAAATTGCATGTAAAACATTGCATGGAATGGAATATTTCACTGCCCTGAAAAAGAGCATAAGCTGAAACAGACAGAAGTCATATGTAATTAAGTGGAAAGGCCAGTTGTCAATGTCATGTGCATAATATGATTGCATTTTGGGGAAAAAGTACTGTGTGTGTGTGTGTGTGTGTGTGTAGTATAATACCACGAAAAGGTTTGAAAGCTAGAGATCAGCTATGCACAGTAATTACCTCTGGGGCATGAGCTTTGGTGGGAGAAGTCCTCAGATTACTAATTTCCATACCATTTGAGCATTTCTCAGTTTAGAATACACTATTTTTGTTACTTAAAATATTTTCTAGTACAAAGAATTGAAGTCGGAGATTCTCTGAAACGAGCCAATGCATACTTAGTCTGCAAAACTTGATGGCATTTGCCCATTGATTTCATCAAAGCGGTCCTTAAGCCGTCTCTGTAGAATGGCTTGCTGTTAGGTCCACGGCTAACTTAACACACAATCATTTGATTTGCTTTGGTCCGTCCTTGTGTTCATTGTAAGGGACAAAACACCATGGATAAGGAGATGGACTCGAGACAGGCTGCTTGTGATCAAATCCTAGTCCCAACACTTTCTAACTGTGTGGCCTTGAGTGAGTTACTTGAACATCTCCGTATCTCAGATTTATCATCTCTAGTATGATGGTAATAATAGCACCTACCTCCTGGGGTTGTTACTAGAATTAAATGAGCTAATATTTGCAGAGCACCTACAACACATGGTAGCACTCTATCAGCGTTCATTAGACAAAATAAATATGTGAAAGGCATTTGGCTCAGGAAACTTATAGTCTCATAAATAAATGGATAGGACATAAAACAAAATACAGATCAAAGTCATGTTAACAAATTACAACAAGAATCAGCGAGCTAGATGCCTTTAATAAATACTCCTTACCTGCATTTTACTCTCCTTGTATTTGGGGAGAAAGGAAGGCTAAAAATGCATTGCCAGGCTCCTTTGCAACTAGAACTGTGGATTCAAATTAGGTTCTGCCAAACTGGGTTCTCCTAATGAGATTTGGATGCCAGGAATGGGAAAGAGGTTAAGGCAAGTTTCAAGAGTTGTGAGTTTTGTGATGGCTGGGTTTTGCATTTGAATGTGTGGTCATCAGCTCAGTAGGTATCAGAGGCTATAATAATAACAACTTCCTCACTGCTGGGTTGCAACTAAAACAGTGCGACCTCCCAAAGGGGCAGCATCCTGACCTTCCAGCTCTTCCAACTATCTTCCTGCATTGAAACACCTGGGGTAAATCTACTTCTGCTTGAAATACCTGGGGTAGTTTCTGTTTCCCGGGCTGGACTCTGACTGATGCAAAGAGCCAAAACAATAGTTGTCCTTAGCCACTGGAAAGATCGGGGCATTCTGGTAGAATTTAGATGGGGGACCCATTCCTGCAGGAGGCATGGACTGAGCTAGGTCCTGGAGTCAGGGATGTAAGTTGTATGATTGGAGGATATTTGTCTAGAGTAGAAGACATTCTTGGAGGTAGTAAAAATAAAAGTTGAAAGATTTGAATCAGATTTGGGAGAACAGTGAATACAAAGCTAAAATTTTGAACTATCTTTTATACAACAAATGAGCGTAAAAGTTTTTTTGCTGAGTTCAGTGATTAAGGTGTGAGGGGAGTGGGGAGACGCTCTTTGCAAAAAATGTTGCCCTGTGCTAACTTTCTTATGGGAATGGCAAATTCAGTTGAATAGACATTTACTGAAAGAATACGGTGCATGGCACACTATGACTTGTGTGGGGACAGGGAAACCAGGCAGCATGAGCGTAGAAGCATTACAGAGGTAAGAATCAGGACAGGAGAGTGTGAGCAAACCTCCTGTGATCAGAGTGCTGTAATGCCACCTGGTACCCTAATTCCAGGAACGTCTCTGCATCCTATGAGACATCATGCATTCTGGACAACGAGACTGAAGTGTTTACTGCTTACAGGTGAAGGTCAGTATCGCGAAACTAAAGTGCACGAAAGACCTGATCTGTAACCCCCTTCCCCCATCCTCCGGCAGGTAATTTAACTGCTTTGAGCCTCACTTTTTTTTTTTTTTAAGTACAAATGGAAATAAATACTAACAACGTTATATTTGGGAAGATTAATTGAAATTACATGTATAAGCACTTTAAATTGAAAAACCTACAGAAGCGTGAAGTACACAAGTGCGTTTCCAAGTGGACAGACTTGCTGTGTGCAAAGATTTTTCAAGAATTTCCTTTTCACAGGGTGTCAGAAGTGTTTCAGTTAGCAGAAATAAATATGCTAATTGGAAGTAGATGAATCTTAATCGGTGCCTTTTTCTGTGAGAGGTTAGGTGTGATCTGAACTGTGTGTAGCTAACGAAACAGAAGCATGATTAAAACAATTAGTTGGAGGTCCATTCAGCATGTCTCAAAAAGAAGCCCTGTCTACAAATTCTCAGCTTCTCCTTTTGACCACCTCGGTTTACACCGTATTTTCTTAATACAGTCAATTCTGGACTACTGTACCTTTTTTTTTTTTTTCTTCATTTAACCCGTATTTCTTTACATTTTATATTTATCCAATCTTTTTAAAAGCAAGAATAAGATTGGCATTTTATTTTATTTACTTATTTAAAAATTATTTTCATTAAAATATAGTTGACATACAATATTATGTTAGTTTCAGGTGGACTACATAGTGATTTGACATTTGCATACATTATAAAATGATCAGCACAATAAGTCTAGTAACTATCTGTCCCCATACAAAGTCATTACAATATTGTTAACCAAGTTCCTTATGCTGTGTATCACATCTCCATGACTTAGTTGTCACATAACTGAAGATTTGTACCCCCTAATCTCCTTCACCTATTTCCTCCACACTCCATCCCACCTCCCTTCTGTTCATCACTCATTTGTCCTCTGAGTTTATTTTTATATAGTTTGCTTTGGTTGATTGGTTTTGTTTTTAGATTCCACATATAAGTGAGATCATATGGTTTTTGCCTTCCTCTATCTAACATTTCACTTAGCATAATACTCTCTAGATTCATCCATGTTATCACAAATGGCAGGATTTCATTTTTTATGGCTGAGTAATATTCCATTGTGTATACGCCACAACTTCTTTATCCATTCATCCATCAATGAATACTTAGGTTGCTTCTCTATCTTGGCTATTGTACCTAATGCTGCAATGAACATGGAGTGCATATGTCTTTTTGAATTAATGTTTTCATGGGGTAAATACCCCTCTATGATGCTTACTAAACCTGGGATGACTGCATTATTCTTTGTTGCTCTCCTTCCCCTTCCCTCACCTCTGATAATGGTCCTTTTGTAAATAAACCCTCTTAAATTATCCTAATTTGAGCATGCCATCTCTTTTCTGGGGAGATACTGACTGGTACACCCTACTCCTCCCCGCTGGGATACACTCCTCAATATCCACTTGAGACGTGACTGAGCTGTTTGATAGACAAGGAGCAACTTTATGGAGGCGGGTGGATCAAGAGGTCACACACACAAAAAATGGCATGGGAGTTCTTCCCAGAGAGCAGAATTAAGGTCTATTCAGAGAAATTTCCGCACCTTTATGTCACGGACCTTCAAATGTTTCCCACTCTTTCACTCTGTAAATGGGAGTTACTGTCAGCTTCCAGCCTCCCTTTCCACAATTTGTAAACCAAGTCTGTATGGAGAAGGAGAAGCTGGATTCCTTGTCTTTTGAGTTTACAGGTCATTAGGCCAAAGTAGTTAATCAAACTGAGGCTTGACGGATGTCACTGGGCATCAGCAGGAGGTCCTGGAGTGGATGCAGTGACTGTTTCCTTTTGCAGGGGAATGAGTGTGGTTAGCATATGAGGAGTATGAACAAAAACGATACTTAGTGACCGGAGGGTAGATTGTAGCAGAGACGGTTGGTACCCATTTCTTTTCTGGGAAAAGGTAAATGGATGCTACATGATGAAAAATACAAACGCCCATAGTATTGTCTTTATGCTCATTCTCCTCTTGTGTCTACCATGTTATTCAGCAATCAAAAAAAATCTCCTTTTGTCTCTCCCATTTTTGCTACACAATTCTGTTTTATACCCCTAATTATGGTTAATATAGATTTAAGAAAAAACATACATTTAAATGTGCTATACAGTAGATCCTTGTTGTTCATCTATTTTATGTATAGTAGTGTATATCCATTAAGCCCAAATTCCAAATTCATTTGAAGGACTAGGCATCAAACCTCCTCTTCCCTCCCATGATGACTGCTGTGAATCACATCTTAAGTCAGTTACATAAATGCTTTCTCCATAGACTAGGATTCGCTACCTTGCTTTTGATTGGTTAGTGGCATATCATTCCTATATCTTTCTTTCCTGTCTTCTTCCCTGGAGTCCAAACTGGTTTTTCAGGCAAGCCAGCAATCTCTTCTACTACTGAATTTGGTGATTCAGAATAAGCTACTTTTTTAAAAGGCAAAATAATTAACATGCTCTATGACCCATAATGTGTTCTAGAATAACTGCTCTTTAAGCTGAAAATAAAGATTTGTTTTCAAGTGAGAAAGGAGGAAATAATGTTTATAACAGGGTGAAATCTTTCAGTATTTTTATTTCAAAAAGAAGCATCTCTTCTTCAAATACATCATTTCTCAATAATAAACACCTAGGGTTAACTTCTTTATAACAAGACTTCTCTGGTGACTTTTTTATCTGTTCTTAAATGGGACATCCCATGAAAATTATCAGGCTATTAGAAATAAGCTAGATTTTTATTTTTGCCAAAAGAACTCTGAATAGCAGTTATGCAAACCAAAAAAAAAATTGGCAGAACAGATTGCAGAAATTATAACTAAGCTGGAGGACATTTTCTATTTCTAGAAGAAAATGTTTCTTGTATCCAAGGAGCATTGTTGTTTTGAGTTTGGGCTCCCTTTCCAGAGAATTCTGGAAGTTTTTTCATCTCAGCCTACAGAAGAGAGTAGCTAGGTGCTGGGACAACTTGAAAGACTGCCTTTTGGGCTCAAGTATAAAGGTTCTGTGGGTCTTCTGGGACTTGAGTTCACCGTTCAGGTCATCTTGACCTCCAGGGCATCTAGTACTGTTTCTCCCATAAAAGCTGTTTCCCCTGGACTCTCCAGTGACAGAATGTCGCAGCAAGGAGGGTCTAGAGAGCTCATAGGGGATCTCTTTTATTTTACAGTTTGGGACACTGAAACCAAAAATGGGAAATCATTTATTTGTGGTCCATTTGTGGCAGTGCGTAAGTATTCAGACTTCAGCATCATTATCTTTCTAGAAGACCAGGAAGCCTCTCGGGTGGTCTCCACCCCTGCTGCTCTGCAGAGGAGAGGGTGCTCTTTGGTCGGATATCTACCATGACCCAGGGCACCACTGAAGTATGGCTGGGGGTCTGACAGCCCTCAACTGGAATCTGTACATCAGCTCTAGGGACTGGCTGTCATCTGAGCCAGCTCCCAGGTTGATATCACTCCAGGAATAGAATCATATTCAGAGTCCCTGTTCCTGCTAATACTGGCCCTTCTCTTAGCCTTTAGGGAAAACAAATAGTGCATCAGATTGTCATAATCTGTATATCTTTAAATGGGGACTACTCCCTTTATTCATTCGCTCAGGCATTCACGCATTCATTCACATATATTCACTCATCACCTACTCTACGCCAAGCACCGTATGCAGCACCCAGAAAGCTTCAGGTAGCACCCTTGTCTTCAATGTTCATGGAAATGAAGGCATGTTTAACCCTAGTCACTTTGAAATTTCAGATATAAAATTTCTTCTCCTCTCCTTGCCTTTTCACCCTTTTAACTTTGTTGTTTGATGAAGAGAAGTTCATAATTTTAATAAAAATATGGTGTCAGTCTTGTCTTTTATGCTTAGTGATTTTTAAAATCTTGCCCATCCTAAACATTGGGCAAAGGACATTTACAAGGATTTTGCAAAAGAAGATATCCTAGCAGCCAATAAGCACACAAAAAGGTGTTCCACATTATTAGCCACCAGAGGAATGTAAATTAAAATTACAATGTGATATCACAACACTGCAACCAGAAGGGTTAATATTAAGATATTGAAACTGACAATACAAGTATTGGGGACAATGTGAAATAATGGAGGCTCTCCTGAGGGTGCTGTCAGAATAATGGGACTGTCGATAGGGAAGAGGCACGTGCAAGTCGGCTAAGATGCTAGATATGTTCCATATCTTAATTTGGATATGAGCATATGTTCAAAAATTCATTGAGTTGTACAATTAAGATGTATACACTGTACTATATATATGTAAGCTATATCTCCATAGAAAAGAAAAATAAAATAGATGCTTTTTTCAGCTTGAGGCAAATGAACGCTGCTATTTGCTGTTGCTGCAGGACTATTTATACAGGTTTGCTGAGCTATTATGTACTTCAGTACCTTTTCCCAAATCATCTCCATGGACAGAATTCCAGCTGTCTTCCCTTTCTGAGGCTAACACCTGAGTTCCCTACTTTTCCATGAAGTCACTTGTCTTCTCTTCATAGGCATAAATAAAGTCCTTTCAACCTTTTTAGTCATAATATCAGATTCACGGTGTTTGGAGTTATACAGTTTTGCAATGAAAGACCAGGTCAGGGAAATGACCACAGGTGAAGTCGTTCCCCAGAATGTGGGTCTGAGTAAACTGTAGAAGGTGACAGCTGCCCCAGTACCCACAGCAGCTGAAAGGAGACTGTTTGCTGAACTTTCGTCTCATCTGCTACTACATTTACTGGAACTGGTACTGATGCTCAGTGTAAGATATCCTAGATTTTTGGAATTGTGACAATAAATCATAACTTAGTTTGCATATGATTCTTACCAATTTTGTAAAAGTGCCATATTATAGGTTTCATTTTAAATTAATTATAGCTGACTCAATCACGTTTGAGAATTTCTGCGTCTCTTGAAACAATGAATGTGTCCCGCAGGGTGTTGCAAAACAAGAGGTTTTAATCACTTACAGCCTTTTCTCACCTTCAAAGCGTGCTACAGATTCAAAGAACATATCTCTGCAGTAAAATTTAGATTTTGGCTCACAATCTTAAAAAAAAGTGTGTCCCATCCCACCAACTGACAGTGTTTCAAGCTATTAATAGCTTGATCCCTGTATACTTGGTTCTCTGATATTTTTAGAGTCAGCATTGGAGTGCATTAAATTGTTTTTTTCTGTCTTCTTAAAAAAGTAATTATTGAGACTCAATTCTGCCAACAACATCTTGCAAAATAAAATAATAGCTTGGAATTGTTTTGCACTACAATATTACTACTTTCGAATTGTTGTCGCAAGAAGTATTTTTGGTGGTTTATTTCACGACAAAAGAACATTCTCTGCAGCCCATCATTACATTAGTTTATGTTTACTGTACTTTCCTTAAAATTGCCCTTCCAGGGGATATTTCCTTTCAACAAAGGATATAACGCACTGGAAAGCAAAACTCAAGAGAAAGCCCCTTTGGGAAATGATTACAGTCAAAGGTATGAAATTACACCCACTTCACTAATTACTGCTAAGCTAATTTTATTTTTAGCTCCTGAGACAACACCCTGAAAACTCACTTCCCCTAGATGACCTATATAAAGTCATTTTACAATCCCGAGGAAAGCAACCTAGTAACAGTGTCAAACGCAAGGAGAATCCACCTTTGGAACAAGAGTCTTTAATCTGAATCCCTCGTTATCAGTGCAGGACCTCCGCTGAAGTCCGGGGTGAAGCTATTTCCTGTAAATCTACGCCCGGCGTGGTGTTGACAGATCCAGATGTCAGTCCCCTGACCTGCTCCAGAGGACAGCCGGGGTGCAGAAGAGAACTCAGGTGTTAGGAAGGGTGAAGTCCCCTCCCCACTCCTGCCCCCTCCATGAGTCAGGGACCCCTGTTGAGGCCTGACTGATGGCATTACTTCTGAGTGAACCCTCTTAGGGTTCACAAACTTCAGCATAGCACTCCTGGGCCATGGCACGAACGACCTAGGCCTTCATAATTCTTTCTTAAGGCTCTTGATAATAAAACCAACCCAGCTGAAGCTTTCTTCCTCTCTTTTCTTCTTTTTGTACCCATTCTCTTGAAGTAATATCTCTAGCCCAAGCCTCTTCTGAGCTGCAGGTAAGTTATTCTGATAGCCTCTCCAACATCTCTATCTACAAGCAAAATATGAAATATCCAAAAATTAGCTTATTCTCATTGCTTGCACTCTGCAAAGTATTCAAACACTCTAGTGTAATCAATATTGTATTCCCTTCCTATGTACTTTCACTTTCTATTTTTCTATTTCTCCATAAGTACCTTTATTTTCTGTTTCTACTTCCCTGTAGGCACCTTTTGCTCTGGCGTAAAATAGATTGCTTCCAGCTCCTCACAGACGACGCAACTGCCTTGCCCTGTGCCAAGAGCCACTTTCTCCATCATGCTCCTGTCGTTTTTATTGTTTTCCTTCAAAATTCAGCTAAGACGCAAACAATTTCTTGATGTTTCTCCCTTCTCATCTAATCTTAAAAGGATTAAGTACTCATACAACTAAATATGTAAAAAAAAAAAAAAAACAAAACGGGGGAAGGGTATAGCTCAGTGGTAGAGTGAATGCTTAGCATGCATGAGGTCCTGGGTTCAATCCCCAGTACCCCTATTTTAAAAAAATTAGTATAAAATAAATAAACCTAATTACCTCCCAACTCCCCCCTCCCCACCAAAGATACAAACAAACAAAAAACAAAACAAAATGAAAACAAAGCAAACACTACTCATAGGAAAGCTGGACACTATTAAAGATTTCACTCCTGGTCAAGGGGCATTGCTGAAGCCCAGCACATCTCTGCTACCCCTTTGGCTTGACAGCTTCAAACTTCCTCAGATTTCACCAGTCTTTAAATTCGCCTTTTGTCTCAGCTATTTAGTTTGAGCTCGTCCCATATGACCAACATCCAAGTAACATCGATCTTTAGGAATTACTACCCATAAGGGTTAACGGCTCTAACAAGAAGAGAATTGCTCTGGTCCAAGATGGCCTCTTCTACTGTGGAATGATGTAGAGAGCCACTCTCCTAGTTGGCTGGTTTCTTATTTTCGGTCAGCACAGAGGAATCGTACATGTTGATGTGTGTGATTCAGCTTCAGTTGTGGTCTTTCTTCCTTTTGGTCTTCTGGAACAGGTGAAGAATAAAGTAGATTTTGCTTAGGAAGTGGCACGTGAGGCGCTTAGACAAATGCAGATTGCATCAGAAACTTCATGTGAAAATGGCATTAGCTTAGAAAAAAATGTTAAACTAAATGTAAGTGTAGCATTAAGACCTGAGTGACTCCTTATTAACTGAGATTATAAAATTGTGGCATTTTAGAGTAAATTAAAAGAATAAGTAAAAGGATAATATTTTTAAATACAGGTGGTTCTGAAAATTTACAGTAAGTTAGGCTGAACAAGAATTCCCAGGTAATGAAGCAAGTTTTAGGGGGGCAATAGCAGAAATCCACTCTAATGTGTGCACTTTTTGTTCCCTTTCATAAAGGAATTAATTGATAAAGATTAAGAGACATCCTTGGCGATGATGCAATTATTTTACCGTGTGTTGATTGACAAAGAAATGCAGTCAAATACAAGCAGTAACGCTCTGCAGCTTCTAAAGCCAGCACCCCAGAAAACGCGGGCTCATGTCTTATATGCTGGTAAAAGCAAACATATCTTGGTAGAACATTGGAAAGGCGACAGAAGTATGCGGAAGGAAAAGAAAATGCCCACGGCCTTGTATTCACCTGTACTCCAAGTATAATAGTAGTATTCATCTCAAAGTGTTGCTGTGAAAATTAAGATAATCCATGTTGAAATCTGAGACATAAGAGGCACTCAGTGAATCTAAGCTATGCCTATTTGTAGCCTGTCGTGTCTGTTCAAATGGTCTTTGATGGGCTCCCCAGCAGTAAAAGGGTGATAGCGAGCTAGGTCATACGTGGAGTAGTTCTGGCTTGATCCCTGGAGAGTATGTCCCAGTTGGAGCAAAGGAGATGCAGTAATGACATGGTGCTTCCTTCAGTCCTTGGCTGAGGGCTGCCCCGGGGGCCTGTGCCTTCCCAGACACCTCTAGCAAAGCAGGCTCTGTAGCAGGCTGGCGAGCTGTCTTTCAAGAGAGACGCAGGTGCTGGCTTTGGGAGGGTGAGCACATGGGTGACGCTGTGCACAAAGATGGTTAAGAGATCCAAGGGATACGGATGGAGGATGGAGCGTCCGCTACTGTTCCCTCCCACTTTTTTTTTTCTATGCTTACTTATTTTGTTTGCTTGCTTGGTTGTTTGTTTACCTATAAGATACACCAGAATGTAATCACCACAAAGGAAGAGGGTTTTGCTTTTTTTTTTTTTTTTTTTTTTGGTCTCTAGTAATACCTCTAGACTTGAAACAATTCTCGTTTCATGCCTGGCAATCAATAAATATTTGTTGAATGAATATTTGTGACGTGCTTTTATCATTTCAACTAGCCTAGAAATTTAACCTTCTATTCTATTCTAATGTCCTTATCCTCCAAGGTACAAATGTGCCTGATCTGTATCACCATTTATAGTTTATGTAATTTTTCGACTTCATAATTTTTCACACACTTCTTTTTACATAAATTTCTGCCGCATTATGATCATTTCCTAACACGGATTCACAGAAATAGAAATATTGGCTTAAATCATATCCATGATTTTATAAAATAAGACTTTCCTTTTTTTAGATATTTTGACAAGCACCAACCAACAACACTGACCCTGAACTAAGTCATCAGCAGCTATAAATATTAGGTACATTATACTCTTAAATCAGTCAATGCTTTGTGAACCAACAAAATTGTCAAAACTTCTGGTCGTAAGAAGATCGTGAACTTTCAGTATACAATGTATTGACATTTGGAACAAATATGACACATTTTAATGACCATTCAATGTCCAGACCAAATGCCAGGTAGGGCTCTGTCCACGGACATCAAAGTCACACAGACCAGCAGCTCAGTGTCCCTGCACCTGTTGTGTGAAGAGGTCTGCCGACCCCAGGATGCACACGTGCTTCCTGCTTGATGAGCGGAGACGGGAGTACTGCATATCTGAAAGAACCAGAGCCTTGAGTCCCCGAAGACAGTGGTGTGTGATTGGCGGTTTCAGGTCACCCTGATTATACATTGACTCTGTCCTTTTGATAGCAGCTGACAGAGACCACTTGCAGGGTTTACATCCTGCCATCTTTTCCACCAGGTCAGCATGACATTTTTGTTCAAAGGGAGTCATCCATCTCTGATTGCCGCACACCAATGGGCTCTGGTGGCTTCAACACTTTCCCCGTCTAGTGGAATCTCTGAGCTATTCCATTTCTTCCCCAATATATGGTTTCATTCATTTCACAATGCAGACGCATTTCTGTGAGTTGCATGTCAGTTCCGACACCCCACCCCACCTCCCGCAGCAAAATCAGGCATGCTTCATTAAAAAACAAAAAGAAAAACTATTTTTGCTATGAATGCCTAACACTTAAAATGTAGGCTTGATTTTCCAGGCGCCACTAGACAAAATAAACTAGATTCATTTTTGTTTTTCACCAGACTTCTTACTTTTCAGAATCTGACAATTTATATTTTGAAGTCTTTGAGAACAGGGACTGTCATAGACAATTTCCATGCATACGTGCAAACATATTAGCATGTATAGTGTTTGGGATACGAGAAGCTCCTTATAAAGACCATTTGATTTAAGTGAAAACAGGTTAATTATAGTTTTTTATGTGTTAAAAGAAGTTGGATTTCTTTGTGAAATGTGGGCAAAACTGCCAGCTGGATGGCTGATATTTTTCACTTCTCAGAGAATTCTGGCTTTGTGTGGAGAAGACTTTGGTCTCTTAGGTCTGATTCCATCTGCAACCCTCTGGCGCTATCAATTGCCCCTTTCAACTAGCCTAGAAACTTTCACGAAGTTGAGGGCTGGCTCAGCTTTTAGACTGCTTTATGGCATTCTTTCTTTTCTTTGCACAGGTTGTCAGTATGTACTTTCCCTAAGCTTAGATAAACTACTTCTTTGCTTATAAGAAGCTGTGTACAGTATATTGTGTTTCTCAAGGGTAATATTCATCCTTCTGGATATATTCCCCAAATGAGAGAACTGTCAACATCTGTTTCTGGCAAGCAAAGAAAGAGAGGGGATGTCAGAGCCAGCAACTTGTTTCCTGTGGGAATAATTTTGGGTTTGTACACCTCCTTGACTGTTAATTTATAAACATGCTAACCATATTATTCTTCCCATCAAAAATTCATGCCAGTTTTGAGCAATCTAAGAGGGGGGAAAAACACACATATCACAAATGTAGAATCAAACTCTCAAGCTTCCATTAAGTGGGGCAAGGTCAAGGAAAACTTAGCAAAGGCTCTCTTGTCTGTTATGCATTTAAAAGTCTAAAATATGTACAAGTGGCAGAAATAAAGTCTGGTACTATAGAAGCAAAATAATTTCATTTGCTCCCACTTCTCCAGATATAATAAGCAAACCTAACCAAATGTGGGTGGCAGCTAGTAGGGCTGGTTATGCAGGGGCCAGAAAGCTGAGCGTACAATGTGTGGCCTGAGTGTTGAGGGCCAGATGACTGCTGAATGGGGAAGGTGCCAGGAATTTGAAATCCAGGGCAGCCCGCCATAGGCATGGAGTTTTCAGGTCTTGGAAGCCAAGGGGAGGAAGCGTAAGAACCAGTCAGGGAAGGTTGGAGCAGTTTTCCTAGAGATGAAGCAGTAGAGAAGGTGAGGGAGTTTGATCCCATGTAAATTTTTAACTGAAGTAGCAAAATTGGACAGATCTTCACACGATGAATTTTTCCCTCGCTAATTGTTTCCATAGATTTCACTGGGCGTGGATCAGAGGCGTGAAAAGGAGGCAGTGGCAGCCAGAGAGAAAGTCAGTTGCTCCTTGGTACATGTCAGGTCTAGGAACTAGATATAGTGGGAGAGGGCCAGACCTGGAGAATAAATAGTCTTTTGGAGAAGGGCCCGGCAGCTGGGAAGTCCAAAAAGACAGCAGAATCTGCTGTCCAGGGCTTTGGCAACAGGTAGGAGCTGGAAGTCCAGGCAGGCAGGTGGTTGGCATGGAGGATATCCAGAGGTGAGCACTGGATGTCTCCCTGGCAGGTGGGCAGAGCACAGGACAAGGGCGAGTTGGCAGCAGCAGATAGGGTCCCAGCCGTGAGGAATGGGGCTCAGGTGGAGACTTTTGTCTTTAAAACAATTGGGGCTGGCAGGCAGGAAAATCGGCAAGAGATGAGAGGGTTGACAAGGACCTACTTCCTCCAGCCAGGGCGCAAAAGCTTAGCCTAGACCCTGGGAAACAAGAAAGAAATACAGTCAGAAAGAGACCAGAAAGGAGGCACACATGATGCAAAGCCTCGGTACTGGAGACGTTGATCTACCTTATATCCAGTGATCACAGAGACCACGGCAAGATGCACATTTGGGCTGCGAGAGCCTGTGGAGTTACAGGGAGAAAAAAAATAGTTAAGAGGCTCCAGACACAGAGCTGGAAGAGGCAAGAGGTAGGGAGTCTGGCAGTATTCACAGAACTAAACTGGACCTGGGACGGGAGCTCGAGTCATGAGGAAGTCCCTATAGAACCTTCTCCAATGCAGTAGTGTCCTGATGCTTTCAGGACCCCAGGTTTGCTGCAGTAGGTGCAGTGGAATGCCTAAGAATTTGGAGGACCCTGTGCTTAGTGTTCATATTCCCAGTACGGTTCTCTAGTTGGTACCCATATAATTTATGCTGCTGGGTGATTCTTTTTCAAAGTGTTCTCAAACTCTTTTATACTCTTTCTGTCAAGAGGTGGAGGAATTTTAACATTGTTGTTTGCAGTTTTCTGATAAACTGGATGATTTAGTTAAAGAGATTTCCAGAACCATGAGCAAAACAAAACGACAACCTACAGAATGGGAGAACGCATGTGCAAATGATGCAAAGACAAAGGTTTAATCTCCAGAATATATAAACAGCTCATACAACTTAAGAAGAAAAAAACAACCAACCCAATCCCAAAATGGGCAGAAGACCTAAACAAGCAATTCTCCAATGAAAACATACAAATGTCCCATAGGCACATGAAAAAATGCTCAATATCGCTAATTAGCAGAGAAATGCAAGTCAGAAGACCAATGAGGTATCACCCCACACCAGTCAGAATGATCATCATTCAAAAGTCCACAAACAATAAATGCTGGAGAGGCTGTGGAGAAAAGGGGAACCCTCCTACACTGTTGGTGGGAATGCAGTTTGGTGCAGCCATTATGGAAAACAGTACGGGGATTCCTCAAAAAACTAAAAACAGACTTACCCTATGATCCAGCAATCCCACTCCTGGGCATATACCAGGAGGGAACTCTAATTTGAAAAGACACATGCACCCCGATATTCATAGCAGCACTATTTACAATAGCCAAGTCATGGAAACAATCTAAATGTCCATCAACAGATGACAAGATAAAGAAGCTGTGGTATATTTATAAAATGGAATACTACTCAGCCATAAAAAAGAATAAAATAATGCCCTTTGCAGCAATGTGGATCAACCTGGAGATGGTCATTCTAAGTGAAGTAAGCCAGAAAGTGAAAGAAAAATACCATATGATATCACTCATATGTAGAATCTTTAAAAAGAGGGGAAAAAAGACACTAATGAACACATCTACAAAATAGGAACATATTCATAGACATAGTAAACAATCTTATGATTATCAGGGGGATGGCGGGTGAGAAGGAATAAATTGGGAGTTTGAGAGTTGCGAATATTAACTAGTATATATAAAATAGATAAATGACAAGTTTCTTCTGTGTAGCACTTCAAACTATATTCAGTATCTTATAGTAACCTGTAATGAAAAAGAATATGAAGACAAATATATGTATGTATATGTATGACTGAAACGTTATGCTGTACACCAGAAATAACTGATGCATTGCAAACTGACTATACTTCAATTAAATAAAGAGGGAAAACTGAGTGTGGGTCATTGGAGTACTCTTGGTACTATCTTCTCAATATTTTTGTAAATCTAAAACTGCTGTGAAAAAATAAAGTCTGTTTTCAAAAAAAAATTTTCTCAAGAGATTTCCAAGCAGAATGTTGAAGCTGCCTCCTAGCTTCTTCTAGCTGCCTATTAGAAAATGAGAGAGAAGAGAATTGAGCTAAAAAATTAATTGTTAAATATAATATAAATGTGTCAGGGCTTACTGGGTTCAAAAATAGCTTTTTTTCTCATTCCAGCCCTCTCCAGATGGAAAATGATTTTGCTTTCCTTTTTTCAACCACAAAGGGATAATCTTCAATCCTCCCTAATTAAGTATCATGATAGCTGGTTTTCCTTAGATGCACAGGTCAGGGAAGTTCCCTTCTATTTTAGTTTGCTGAGAATTTCCAAGTGAATGGATGCTCTATTTTGTCTAATGCTTTTTCTGCATCTATTGAGATAATGGTGGTTTTTGTTTTTTGATATTTTGTTTTTGTTTTTCAGTTCGCTAATAGATTAATTACATTGAATTATTTCCAGATGTTAAATCAGCGTTGTATTCTGGAGATAAACCAACTTGATCATGTTGTATTACCCTTTAATATATATATATGGCTGCATTCAGTTGCATAAAATTGTGTTATAGACTTTTGTGCCTATGTCAATAAGGGCCATTTTTCTATAGTTTCCTTCTCTTTATGTTTTTTTTTTTTTTTTAATCAGGGTAATCCTGGCATCATGAAATGTGCTGGGAAGTGATCCTTGTTTTTCTCTTTTTTTGAAAGAGTTTGTGTACAATTTGTTTTCTTTCTTTTTTGACCATTTAGTAGAATTTACCAGTTAAGTCATCTGAGCCCATCGTTTGTTTGTGAGAAATTTATAATTACAAATTTAATAAGTATAGAACTATACAGGTGATATCTGTGTCTTTTGAGTAGTCTGCCCTAAATTGTCTAACTTAATGGTAAAACATTAGTCATAAAACTTTCTTTTTATCCCGTAGTGTCTGCAGGTCCTGTTGGTCTTCATATATATTTTTATGCCCAATTCACTCTCTTCTATATCTGGTACTTCAATTAGATGCATGTTAAACCCTTTGATTTTTTTAACAGATCTTGGGTGCCCTGGGTTATTTTTCCTTTCCAAATTTTTCCTCATTGCATTTCAGTTCAGGTGATTTCTATTAACTGAACTTTCAGTTCACTGATCTTTTCTCTCCATGTCCAGTAGCTGCTCCGCTTACAGAGGGAACTTTTTGTCTCTGATACTGTGTTCATTCCTGTGATTTCCATTTGTCTCTTTTTTACAGATTCTGTCTTTCTGCTGAAATGTCTTACCTGTTATGCATGTTTTCCATCTTTTTCTACTATATACTTCAGCATATTAAGAAACGACCTAATGAGGTAGGTACCATTATTATTCCCATTTTATAGATGAGGAAACAGACACAAAAGGCAAAGTAAATTCCAAAGGCTTCTATAACTGTGTTCTTTGTACTTCAGATTTTGGAGTAAGTTTATTTCATCAGTATATATTTAAGGTCATTTCTTATGTGCTCATTCTACTGAGGTATTATGAATCACTCTGCATCTTCACATAGGGATCTGTATGGGTTTTGATTCAGAACTTCATGAGACTATCTCAAAAACTTTGAACTGCTTTCAAAGGCACTAAACTAACTGTAAAGAATGACTGCCAAGGGGACAGGTTTTTATAATGTATTTAGAGTTGTCTGAAGTCATTGCTTAAGCCAATATTGTAATTTTATTAAATGTAATCTTCATTGTCAAATGAGAGAAAACTGGATTGCCTGTTCATAAATTTGATTACTAAATGTTGGGTGGGGACCATCTCCTTGCTCTCAGGCCAGAGGCTACACAGTGGACAACTTGGAAGCAGCTGAATTTATGAATCCAGAAATATCTGGAATCATTTTGCAAAGCTCAACACACCTAGTATTCCAGAGTCAGACCCCAGGAAGTCTAAGGAGAGGACCTGGGCCTTTCGCTTTAATCCTTCGCTCTTTTCAGTCAGACACAGACCAGCTTGACATTCGTAGGACTCTAGCACCCCTGCACTTACGGTCATCAGGAAATGTCCTAGAGACCCCCTCAGGCAACCAGGTGGACCTCATCAGTCTTGGAATTATGCAGCACACAGCATGCCTATAGAGGACAGTACAGTACAGAACACTCAGGCATGGACACAGTCCTCATTTGTCACCCTGTCGTCCCAGACCCATAGAACCTGACAGACCCTTAAGACCAGCTGCAGTGCCAACCTACAGTCAAAGACTTAGGTAGAGACTCGCCTCAAGATTCTGACATCTGATGCCAAGACAAATGCTTGCCCGCAAGTCTTCAGCACAAAAGAGTGACAAAATTGTGTAAGTATACTTGAATTTTCTTGCACTAAATACTGTTTAAAATAAGTAAATTGAGAAGCATACATCTATTGAATTACTGACCAAAATATCATTGTTGTTCTTGGGTTCCCAGGTTTGAATAAACAGGCTCTTCCCTAATTAATACAAAGGAATGCAAAACGTGTTGAAAGATCCAAAAGGAGCCCTCTCTTGAGCTAACATACAGCAGTAAACACTCAACGGCTGCTTGGGAAACTGAGCTGAAATAAACCACGGTGCGTTTTTAGAATATAAACGGACAGGGGTTCCAGTGTGTTCAAACTGTTGTTTTGTCTTATTTTTTAAATCCTGGTTTTCAGCAAAATTCAAATCTATTTTAAGTAAATTCTCTCGTAGTTTTTCAGGTAATTCTTCAGAATATTTTATTTAGACAGCACACAGAAAAGATTTCAGTTGAACACACATCTAAAACCTGAGACTTTGTTTCTGAACAATATTTTTGTTATTGCTTCTGTTAATACATATTTCAAAGAAAAATACATTATCTGTACATCCTTGAGAGTTTTTTTTTCAGAAAGTAATCCATTTTTTTTAAAAAAATAGTACTTCCATTTCAAAAAAATTAGTATCCTCAATTATAGAAGGCTGCTACATTTTAATTCATATGGCTCTTTATTCCATAAAAAGTAACATTCATTCATAAAAATGTGGAAAGCTATTGATTCTAATTAAGACTTAGGGTTCTGATAAACATTTGAAGTGTAAAATTCTAAAAGAATCTGTGCTTATTGAAATAACTTTAGCTGAGTTTCAGTTAATTCAGTTTTTAAAAACCCAAGTTTTATACATTGGCTTTCTGAATTTTGAATATATATCTAAATTAAAGGGGGAAAAGTCCTAAAACAATTCAAAGGAAAAATGCACCTTACCTATAGAGGAACAAAGATCAAAATTACATCGAACTTCTCGGAAGCCATTCAAGCCAAGAAGAGAGTGGAGTGAGACATTTAATCTGGTGAAAGGGAAAAAACCTCACTGACCTAGAATTCTGGTACCCTAGAAATTAGCCTTCAGAAGTGAAGGAGAGTGTTTTCATCCCATCTGGAGAATCGGAACCCTGGGGGCAGCTGGGGAGAGGGGCCTGCAGGCCTCCGTCCTTCTGGTCCTGAAGAAGGTGATGGAGAACTCCCCCTCCCCCCACCCCCGCTGTGAGACCCGCCCCTCAATAGGGAAAAGGGGAAGGAAAAGCTGGAGGAGGAGGAGGCCTCAGCCCAGCAACGCGGCCCCCTCTCAGCCACCCTCATGTGGCGCACCTGACAAGACCATCTCATGTGATGGCGAGTCTTGCAACTGGAGTACCCGGGCCTGGATGACTTCCTGCTGCTGAACCGCAGGCATCCCCGCCAGCCCTCACCCGCAACCCAGCCACCTGGCGCAGAACCTGCTGCTTTCTGCCTGCGGCCACGCTGGAAGGGAAGGAGCCAGCCAGCTCTTCCACGGGGTCCCCACCCTCCTCCGCCGCCGCCGCCGTCTGTCAGCCCTCAGAAGCCGCGTGCAGCACAGGTCGGTGACGGGCCTCGGGGCAGGGCCACCCGCCCCATCCAAGGAAATCCGCTTCCCGGAGAGGGCTGCGTGCATCCACACGCCCAGTGAGTCCCTTCTGTCAGGGGAGGTCCCGGGGGGCCTGCGGTGTGGAGCAATCCTCAGCTCCCCACCCTTCGGCACAGTCTGGGGATAAAAATAGCGTCCCATCAGCGTCCCATCAGCGGCCGTGGGAGCCTTTCGGGGTCTGGTTGCTGCAGATGGTCAGCGCAGCGGAGTGAGCCTTCCTGCGGAGGCTTTGCAGGACAGAAGTCCCAGCTCTGCATTTCCTCAGCGCTGCGCTTTACCCCCACGTGCACTTTGCCACAGATTAAGACGATGATGATAATAATACCAGCTAACATTTATTTAGCACTTACTCTGTGCCAGGCATTAACGCGAATCCTCACAAGAACCTTATGAAATTGATACTGTTATCCCCATTTTATAGGTGAGGAAACAGAGACGTTAAGAAACCTGCCCAAGGTCACACAGCTGGTAGGTGGTGGGGCAGCTCTGGAACCCAGGATGTCTGACTCTGCAGTCAGGTACTGCTTAGGCACTGGCAGGCGGAAAGCATGTCCCTTGCCAGGACAAATACCGTCTTTGGGATTCCTCCTTCATCCTCTTATCCTTTTCCTGTTTTACCTCTGAGGGATGGTTGGTTGGTTTTCAGGCCCCTTGGGCCTGAACCCACCGGAGGAGGCATGGCCCCTGTTTCAGAGGCTCTGCAAAGCTTTCTGCAGGAGCTGGTGTGGAACCCAGGGAACCTACATCCAAGGAAGTCTCATGCTCTATTTTTTTTTTTCTTTTTATTATGGAAAGTGTTCAGATACAAAAGTAAGGGGCCACTCTAATGAACCTGCCTGTAACCATCACTCAGCTTCCATAGTTTTAACTCATAACCAGTCTTGTTTTCTATAACCTCTTCCTTTCCCCTCACCTGATGATTTTCCATCATACCCTTGATGTTCTATTGTTTCATCCATAAATATTTCAATATATATGTAAACTATAAGAGCTCTTTTTAAGAAACGGGGAAAATACCAGGTTTACATCTGAAATTGACAATAAATCTATCAGCGTTCAAATTTCCAAAAAAAAAGTGAAGGAGAAATAAAGACTTCCTTGGACAAACAAAATAAATAGAGGGTATTTGTTCCCAGTGAACCTGGCTGTGCAAGAAGAAGTGTTAAAGGAAGTTCTTTAGAGAGAAGAAAAATAATATAGGTAAAAAGCAGGCACCTAAGTAAAGTAAGGAAGATCATCAAAGAAAGAATAAATGAGGGTAAAAGAAAACTTTTATATTTTTCTTAAAAAAGAAACCTAAGTAAGTATACTTAAATAAAAAATCTTGAAACTAAAAGCTTATCTCGTAGTCAAATTGGTGGAGGAAACATGTTTCTCGGTCAGAATGCAATAATGTTTTGCTAATACCAAAGCAAACAGATCTTCCAATTTGTCTGTTCATAGCTAGCAGGCAAATTATTCTATCCAACATGTCTCGGTGATAAAATATTCAATGGAATAGCACTTAATAGACATATAAAAGCAAACAGGAATTTGATGATAAACCTGAAACAAAGGTGAAGCCTTAACTCAAATATTTGAGACTTTCCAAATTTCTGCTTATGTTTATTTATTCTATTAAGTTAGTCTGCTTTCTCCCTAGAAATATACACATAACATGTGCAGAAATGCTTCTTAACAAACTACCATAGTCACAAAAAATACTAGTCTAGAAAAGAAAAACAGAATATGAATTTTCTTCTTTTTTTTTTTTAGCTAGGACTCACATTATTTTCTCAAAGTTATTTTTAAAATAGCTACCCATGCTGGCTTCTGTCATTAGATGCTAACACAATTCATGTTACTTTCTGAATTCACTAGACCCTGTTCCAGTCCTTTGCCCGACGTGGTGGACCTCAACAATGACTTGCCAGTTTATTGACTGAAGGATAATGAATCTTGCACCCACAGTACTTCTGCTTTGGAAGCAGCTGCACTTACATAGCACTTGAATCTTCATTTCTGCAGAAGTAATTCCATTCATACAGTATTTGTCTTTCTCTGTCTGATTTATTCCACTTAGCGTAACAGCATAATGCACTCAGGGTCCATCTATGTTGTCTCAAATGGCAAGATTCCATTCTTTTCATGGCTGAGTAATGTGCTATCACCACATCGTCTTTATCCATTCAGCTTTGTCACTATCGACGGACACTTAGGATGCTTCCATAGCCTGACTGTTGTAAATAGTGCTGCAGTGAACACAGAGGTACATTCACCTTTTCAAATTAGTATTTTCCTTTCCTTCAGATAAATACCCAGAAGTGGGATTGCTGGATCATATGATGGTTCTGTTTTTCAGTTTCTTGAGGAAACTCCATGCTGTTTCCACAGTGGCTGCGCCAATTTACACTCCTACCAACAATACAAGAAGGTTCCGTTTTCTCCATGTCTTCACCCACCGCTGTTTCTAAGCTTTTTGATGACCGCAGTTCTCACAGGTGCATGGTAGTGTCCCCTTGTGGTTTTGATTAGTGCCACCGCACACAAATTTCCATAACATGGAAAATAAACAAACATAGAAAAAGGCTGTAAGGCATCAGTGACAAAGTCTGATCAAAAGTACATTAAGAAGGCAAGAGAGATGCAGAAATTATGCATCAACAGGAACAAGATGACGGAGATTTTAGCCTATGAACCTAGATCTAGTACCAGGTAAAACTGGGCAGTCGGCAATGTTAATGTCCGTAAACTTCCGCCCTGTCTTCTCTTCCTCCTACCCCACCCTGAACACCTAGAACTCCCGAACAAGAATTTTCACTGGACCGATTCAGTAGTTGAAAGGTGGAAGGTAGCAAGCTTTCCGGGTACATGGCTCATTAAGGGAAACTTCGTAAGTGTTTACTTATGAATAAAGCGGGTAGTACCTTCCATTTCTTCCCTTTGTCTTTTTCCCTAGTCTGACCCATTTCAGTTAGTTTAATGGTATCAAATAAGACTGATTTGTGATGAACTAAAATCTGTTTTCCTTTTTTTGATTTTAAAAATTTAGGATTTGGAGGGAATGAAGATGCGGGTTACAGTTTTGTCATTTCTGGGTCTGCATTTATGTGAAACACTTTAGCCAGCGCAAATTTCTTTTTATAGAGAACTTGGTAGAGATAAGTGCAAAATTCATTCCAGAGATTTGAATTAGAATAAAAAAGGAGAGAAATAAGGGGTCCTGTACATTTTCATGATCCCTTAAACTGTTCTCAAGTGTATTTCATATGTGGGTACATTTAGGATTATTTCCCATTTTACAGAAAACTTCAGAGCTGAACACCAGGATGCAGAGAATGTTTCCCTTCTGCTGTAATGACTCCTCTGTTTAGAAAATGCATTCATTTGTAAAATGGAACAAACTTTAGGTTCATCCCAAGAGGTCTTTTGAGGGACAATGAATCAACCTTTTTTAAAAAGTTCTGTGAAATAATAATACACAGAAATTCTTTAAAAGTTATTATTGCAGCTTTAATTCAAAAGTCTCATCACTGACACATGGCCTCACCGCAACCTCCTTCTCTTGGCTGAGGCTCAACAATTCCTACAAACAAAGATCACTGCAGACATCTGATTTCTAGATCGCTGAACTAAAGAGAGGCATATATATACTAGGGCCATGTTTCTCTGGGCACTTGTTTATCTTGGGTTCAGTTGGTGTGTTACAGAAATATATTAGACCCTCACTCCCAGGAGGAAACTGAAACTGTGAGAAAGACAAAATCTGGCTGACCTTCTGCAAAAACAACCAGCCAACCCTGCTGAGAGGCAGCAGCAGCGAAAACAGAGGCCAGGACTATGGAGTTTTTTGTCTCGGAGGATGACAATTCGCTAAAAATTGTTTAACTACAGAAGGAGTAACTCCAGCGACACCCTCCCATTTCATCTGCATTAGGCAGATAACAAATGGCAACGTGTAATGTATATGGGTAATAGTGTCAATGAAAGATCAAGATTATACATGATACTTGCTAAATTTGTTATGGCTCATTAGTGCTGTGGCTTATTACAGAGAGCTCCATGCTTCCCAGGCGTTCCCTCATGGGCCGTCCTGATGGATAATGCAAATAAAGAAAGGAAAGGCACCGGTGACACACTGCTCACACTGCATTTGTCAGGGGTATAGTTAGCTGGATTAGGTATGCCCTGCATTTTCTATCACCGTCACAGATTGATCTGAATTTATAGTCACGCTCACTTAGTGCTGCCGTATTTCCCACAATGGTGTTCTCTCAAAGTACAAATGATGCTCAAATCAAACTTTCCAAGAGTATCTACATGTCCCATCACGACAATGCCATCTGGCTAAATAGTTAGTGGTCCTTTAGATCTTTAGTTGAGAGGAAAATGTATATCTAGGTAAGTTTTTTTAAGTTATTTTCAAAGGGGAAAAAAAAAGAATTCTTATTTTAAGGCAATTCACAAGACGGTAAAGCATCAGAAAGTTATATCCTTGAGTTCTTTTTCAGGTTTATTAAAGGTAAGAAACAGGTTGACTAAGCTTCTAATCCTAAAGAGACATCCTTAGTTTAGGATCTGGGGGCCTCTCACTTTCCATCCACCAGGATCTCAACCACTGATGCTGTTCAGGAAAGTCATGTTTTTCACAGCCATCTTGACTGTGTTGCCTTGAGCTAGATTGCGTCCAGGATTGCTGCATTGTACTTTCTCCAAATGCCACCAAGGAAAGTCTTGCTTTTCATCTGATAATGTAAGATTTATATTAAGATGTGGCAGAGAAAGAGATGGGGTGTCAGCAATCATCACTATCAAAGGCTGCCTGATCATTTTAAGAAACAGCTGCTTAAAAAATTGAAAAGAGCGTGGGGCACTGATATAAACAAGATTGTCTTCTGTAACTAGGTGATTGGCAACCCGTTTTTTTTTTTACTTTTGATTGGTTCTTTCTCAACCTTTAGTTATTCTATCTGATACACAGTAAACACATTACCTCTACTTATCCCAAGATAATTTTTGATAATCCCTTTCTTTAATATTCACATATTTAACATATGGTTATTTTTCATGGGACTATATTGTGGCTAAAATATTTTGAAACTCTCTTTTCTTTTTAAATATGGTTTTTAAACCTACAGCTTAAACTCTGTACTTTTAGCTAAAGCCATTCGAAAAATGATATATATCTAGAAAGGATAAGTAATCCTATGAGTTTCTAAGGAGACTAATGCATGTTAGTGTGAAGTTTTCAGTCTTGGCTAAAATTAGAATCACCTGTAGATCTTTAAATATTCTCATGTGCAGGTCTGACCTCTAGTTTTAAATAATTGGCTTTGAATGAGGCCTGGTACCAATATTTTAGAAAATTCCCCATACATTTTTAAGGTATAATTACAATTGATGGTCATTGGTATTAACCAAATGCCTAATAAAAGAACAAATGCTTAACGAGAATCTTTTGCAAAAAACAAAGATGGCAAGGTCATCAGATGAAGAACAAAAACACATTATTAAAAAAGAAACATATGAGGACACTCAATGCTAACAATCACTTTATTTTTGCAGATGCATAGGAAAAAGGAAATTTTGTAATTCATTAGGGGAAAACAAACAATGTCTTACCAGGAGCTCTCTAGAGGGAGAAGTTTTCCACTAAAGATGAAAACAAAAGAGGACCTTAGGATGCTAGAGGTCAGGAGAAGCTCAGAGGTCCTCTTGCTTGATTCACAGATCATCAGAGCTTGAGTCGACACCTGAGGGTATGTTTTATTTGAAGAAACGAAGGATATAGGGAAATTAATCAGATATAGTCCAGTTAATATGTGAGTGAGAAAAAGAGCAGGATCTGGTGCCCTAAATATGATGTAGGGCTCTTTCCATCACATTACACTGCTTCAAAATCCAGGAATCCAGGAATCCAGGACCATCCACGTCCTACAGAAAGGCATAAGGAAGAAATTCAGATAGATTAAAATTAACTTTCTAAGTTTACCTGGAGTTAACCACCATGGTGATACTTAAGTTGAAATAGCAGGGAAATGTGAGCAAGAACAGGACTGAATTGTGCTTTTTATTTGTGTATGCAGGTGGGTGCAAAATCGTTAATACCAAGCTTAGCTATTAAGAAAATATTTGTTTTCATTTTCACAAAAGAGCTCTTGAGTGGGAAAATATGTTAATCTTCTGAGTTATCCATTTCCATGGTGCTCTGGCTGTGCAACCCAGAAATCCATAACTGAAGCATCATTTTCCTAAATATAGGAAGGTATTCTGGAGAAAATTAAAAAAAAAAAATCAAGAGATGAGCTTGCAAGCATTAACCTTAAACGTAAAAATTGTGCCAAAACATTATATTGCTATTGATTATAATGTAACAATAACTCCTTTTAAAAATACTAGGATTTATAAAATCAAATACATCCTTTTTTTTTTTTTTAAAGAGAATTAGCTTGGGAGGTTTTATACTAATTCAGTCATTTAACAAACATCTCATTGCCTACAATGTGCTAGCGATGGTGCCAGACACTAAGAAGACAAGATCGACAAGTGTGTAAAATATAGTGAGTGCTGTGACTTTCAGACAGTTTAATCTGTATAATTAGAGAATTACAAAAATTGGGGGAGGTTGGAAGTGAATGATATTATGTGGGCAAAAGAAGCAATACTAGACATTACCTAGATTATAAAGATCTTATTAATAAACCAAGAAGTTTATCCAGAAAATTTTTGACAGATTTTAACATAATCAATCTCTATTTTAGGAAGATCACTGTTTGCAATGATATTGTCATTATTCAAAGCAGTTTTCAAACTCCCTTGTTGAAATTGACTTCAGAGTTTATTTAATGAGCAGCATAATAAATTAATCCCATCACTGATAGCCACACATTGACTTAGGGTGATTTTGGCTCAATATCCTTCCTCAAAATTTCAGGGTTTTTCTTTTTAACCTCTGACAACAATAAAAATGATATGCCAACCAGTTTTGGTTTACAGCACCTGACACAGCTTCTCAAACTACACATTTGAATGAAACAAAAAAGGATAAAAATTCTAGTCAGCATCAAAATAAAAGATCTGTTATGTAGGAGCCACGTCTGGGACTATTAGGGAAATAAAACTGCCTTGGAAAAATAACACCAGTTCCACTTTACCCCTCGGAGGTCAATTTATGAAACATAATTTTTAGAAACTGAGAGAAACCTAAAAAAGAATAGTTCTACCAGTTTGTAGATCGTCAAGTGTTTGCCCCCAAACTCACAGCCCAAAGTCAGGTCCTAGCCAGCTTCCCTGGAACTGGTTTGGGAACTATTTGTTATCAGTCTGTGATAAATAGAGAAATCTAGAGTGCTTAGAAAATTTCATAGAAATGTGACATTGTGTCAGCGTCCAAGCACCTGATTGGTGGGCTTGTTCATGGTACAGGACATAGATCACGTTGCATACTGTTGAACTCTTGTGGTAAGTCCCACGTGGGACAAGGCATACTGGTCATGCACATGGCACCACATTACAACGCTAATGCATTAAGGTCAGTTTCACAGCGGTAACCTTCAAGGGTAAAATTCTAGAAAAAGAAAGCATTTATTTATTCTTGTAACTTACTATTTTAGCAATCACTTTAATTTTCAGCCAAAACTGTTTTTTAATTTATAGTTTAGCATTATTTACTATATTAGGAAAGTATAATTTACATGCTTTAACCCTAATTGGAGGATGGCAAACAAGCTTCATCTGAAAGTTCTTGTAAAAAAATTTTATTGCATTAATAGTGACAAGTTAAATGATGGTTATGAAAGTGATTTCAAATACATGAAAACCAAAAGAGTTCATATGAATTTTACTCGGAAGGACAGATCTCCTCATGTTGAGTTCAATTTTGTGGCTATAACTGATGCCAAAGTACAAAACTCAGGTGTGTTGTTTACAGAGATACATGAGGTATTGAAACAATGGAACTGTTGTAAGGGAAGCAGTATTTACATTTGAAAATGACATAAAGAAATAAATTTTTAAAACTATACCAAAGGAAAAACTATTGATTTGAAACCTCAGAAGCAGATATCATTATTTCATAGTGCATTGATATATACCTTGTAGGTATATATATACCTTGCAGGTATATATAAGTAAAAAACTCGAAGATAATTGTCAAAACATTAGTTAAGTCTGCATTAAATAGATTTGCTCAGAATTGTTGGGCAAATCTGCACCATGGAAGATACAATAACTCAGGTATCACTCTCCCATGATACAATTTTTAAGAATATTCAGGAATTAGCTTATTGAGGTGGAGGACCAGGTCACAGAACAAATAATGCTAGCAAATTTTTGTATTGCAACTTGATGAATGCACAAATATTCCTAATATGACTTTTTTTTTTTTTTTTTAGTATATAAGCAATTTGAGCATGATACTGTGAAGGAAAATTTTTTTCACTTTACTGAGGACAAACAACAATCTTTGAACTGTCTACTGTTACAAAAGATTGCACTACCAACAAATTTGGTTTAGAGTTCAAGTTCTGTGTAGGAATGTGTTCCATGGAGTAGCTGAAATGACAGGGAAACGTTGTGGAGTGATTAAGCAGATGAAGGCGTTTGTACCAGAAAGCGAATCGATGCGCCTCTTCCGTCACTGAGGAAGTCTTACTACAAAAAGAAAAAGTCAGCTTAACCACAGTTTGTTTAGAGACATAGTAAAACTTGTGAATTACATAAAGCCAGTGTGTTTACACTTAATATTATCCCTATCATTATAATTTTGAAAATGGTCATGTAAATGGTGCAGGCCTCCCAGAGGGCAATCTGACAGTCCTCAGTCAAGCTGACCCAGCAATTCTCCCTCACAGGACTACAGAGAGATGTGTGCTAATCTGTTCACTGAAGACTTGTTTTTGTTAGCAGGGAATTAGACACGCACTTCTAGTCCACCATTGGTAGAAGAGCTAATTAAAGTGGAATGGAAAAATGGAAAAATCTAATATTATGCATCAATTAGAAACCAGAATACACCATCACAGACACACAGGCACACACGATCGCACAGTGCTGAGTGAGAATGCTAATAAACCAAAGAGTTTATAAAGTATAATTCTGGTCGCATAAAACTAAAACATATACTCATGGATAAATAGCAAACACAGTACAGAGGTGGCCTATGGGGAGGGGAGAAAATGGGAGTGGACTGAGAGAAATGAAAACAATTTTTTTTAAAGAGAAATATTAGGTGGAACAAAGATGGCATTGTGTAACAAACCAAACAATATGATTAATATGATTAAGGCTCTTGCTCTGAGGTCCAGAAGGAGAGCACAGGAAGGGGCTGATGTAAGATTAGAAAGTGGCAAGCTGAATGAATCAGGGTACAGTGGGAAGTTTTTAAAGGGTAAGATGAGAATAAGGCTCAGACGTGATGGAGACAGCAGTGCAGAAACGGGAGTGCCTGGATGATGGGTAATTGAATACATTTGGATGGCTAGAGAAGAGACTAGAAGAAGAATTAACAGTGTTTTGAGAAGTCAGTGAGGATTTTATTTTAGCCTTATTTTGCCTAAGACAGTATTTCTCAAACATCTGCGTGCATTTGTATCATCCAGAAGGTTTGTTAGTGCCCAGATAGGCAGGTCTCACCTCCAGAATTTCTTCCTCAGTAATCTAGAGTGAGACCTGAGAATTTTCATTTCTGACACAATCCCAGGTGATCTTACTGCAGCTGTTCCAGGGACCACTTTGAGAAACGCTTCTTTAATACTTCAAAACCAGGAAGCTGTAATATCTGGTGCTTTCCCAAAGCACATAGGACTGTGGAGGTCTAAACCAGCCACTATACTGGGGAGCCATGAATGTTGGCTCATTTACATATCTTGAGTTCTTAGGAAAGTGCTTAATGTATAGAAATATTTAATAAAACCTTGCCGGATGGGTGGACAAATAAATGAATGGTCCATCTTATGAATCGAGAAATGGAAGTTTGTGGAAAGTTTGGAGACTTGTCCAAATTATACTAGTGGCTTCCAGTTCCCAAATCCAGTGACCTTTCCAGTGGATTATCCATGTAGAATAAGAGGTGGAAAAGAGTCCTTCTCCGCTTAGGTAAGAAAGACCTCAATAAATAATAAGCATTAGAGCCGAGTCTTGAAGAAAGAAGAGTGAGGAAGTAGTGTGAGCTGATGTTTGGGGGTGAAACTGGGAATTCGAGTGACAAACAGACTGACAAGTTTTATTTTGATATGGTTATTCTCAAGATGTGCACCATTCATGTTTTGAGAAATGCTGGGATGCATAAGTCTAAGAAAGACTAAACAGGAAAACAGTTAGATCATATTGGATACCTTCTTAAGTACTAGACTAAGGACATCTTTCTGTAGGTGTTGAGTGCCATGGGAAATCTTTGTCCGTTGAAATTAATTGATTGGAGCTGCTCCTTAGGGTAACAAATCAGACAATAATTTTACTCAAATTCTTACCCAGAGGTGGAAGAAATTAGGCTCTGGGCTTGCTATCTGGATATCGAACACCAAGTCAGCAATTCTTCGGCTCACTGGTTTCCATGTGGCAAACTGCCAACCCAGGAACACAAATTGTGTGTGTTTAAAAACAAGAAAAGCTTGCAATGGTCACTGCCACTATGTGTAATAAAATGTCACCCTATAATCAAGTAATTAGATTCGTCTGTTTCTTGCTTATCCATACAAAGAAAATGCAGAGATGAGTGGCCGGAAGAGTGGGACCACTTGTTTCTTAAACCTTGATGAGTTTCTGAGACTGCTTGTAGCAACATTTGAATAGATTATAGCTGGCTCTTAACAGTATCTTCATGTCTTGTTCTTCAAAAAGATCATCTCATCAGGGAAAAGGATTATCATAGATTATAATGGTTCTCTGAAACGGCGTCTTGAAATATAAGGAGTCTGGATAGGGGGAAAGGCACAAACAGGATTACCTACTATATGTGTTTGAGTTCGTGGTGTTATATAAGGTCTTCTATGGTGGTGAGGGAGTCAGAGATAACCTGTGTGCTCATGACAGTTGAATAGCACAAATATAGAAATTACTGTACAGAAAAACGCCTCAAACTTAGCAGTCCTCTCTGTCTTGCAAGGGCCTTAGGAATGTCTAAGCTTGAGACAGACTTTATATGGGAATAGGCTTTCCTAATATGTTTCCAGAAGCTCAGATCTACCATCTGGTTGAAGCAGCTGTGAGGAAAACCTTTGTTGTGCTGTTTTGCAATTTGTTTCCGCTAGTGTTAGACAGAAACTCAGTGCAGGAGGAAAGGAATGCAATACAAACAAAATTAAATTATTTAAAATAAATAACTGGAATTAGGGCATCAAAAGTGCCTGGGAAATACTTGCCATGCCTATAAATTCCACTGGGGTACATAAGGAGGCGGTTTCTAGGAAAAGTAGGCTAGAGAAATGCCTCTATTTGGAATTTTAAGTAGGTAACCAGAATGAAAATAATGCTTCTGATTTTAATTTTGGATCATGAATACAAGGTATGTCCAACAATATAAAAAACAGCTAAATACTATATTAACATTAAAAAGTTCTATGGAAGTACAACTTACAATAAGAAATCTGATTGAGAAGTCATTTTAAAATGTATTTTTTGTATAAAAACAATATATGATTATGGGAGAGAATTAAAATAAAAAACTATTTTTGAAAGCCATCCATAATTTCACCATGCAGAAATGACTACATATTTGCCTGTATTGTATGTAATATTATGTACTATATTATATCTACTATTATGTATTGTATCAAGCTGAACATAAGCTCCATTAGGGTAGGGATTTATTTTTACCTTGTTTAGTTTATTGCTGTCATCTTCAGTCTATATTAGGTACCCAGTAAATATTTTTGAATTATTGAATATGCATATAATAATTATATAATTAAAATAGAACATATGCTCTATGAAATTTAACATTGATCACCTTGTATCCTTTTTTATTTATTATTGTCATCTACTAGTAAATAAGTTTAACGGCTGCAATTAAGTTCATCTTATGAATCTATGATAAAATTTACTTAGGAAAATATTTCATCATTTCCTGTGGATTTAGCCTTAGAAGTGAGATGTTAGATAATGGGTATGAATATATTCATATATTTTAATATACATTTCAAAACAGCCCTACAAATGTTTATATCAACATATACCAGTACTCTCTCTCCAAACTTGAGAGCTTGAGAGCTTTTATTTTTTAAAGAGTGTGAATTGAATAGATAAAAATAATGTCTCCCTAATAGTTTGAATTTTTTATTTATTTAGCAGTTGAGTTTGAACATTTTTATCGTTTGTATTAGCTGTTTATAAATAATTTCTTCACAGACCTTACCCACTTGTGGGATGCTATTTTTAATTTTTAAGAGTTTTTTCCATATTAGCAACATTAACCCATTGTCTTTCATATATGATAGACATTGTTTTTTAATCTTTAATTTGTCTATTTGTTTTATTTATAGTTTTAATATACATATATTTTCATATTTGGTTTAGCAACATCTAGCAATCCTTTCATTTTCTGGCAACATTTCTTTTAATTTTATTGGTTTTTTTTTTTTATGTTTAATAGAGTCATTCCTTTGCTATAATTAGATCAATTTTTACCTACTTTGTTACTTAACTATTATTACTCTGGGATTTTTTTTTTTTTTTTGGTAGCATGAGATGGTTGTAATATATATTTTGTTTGAAGTACTTAACCATTTATCTTAGATTCATTTGTCAAACAATCCATTTATTATTTGCTAACTTGAAATGCCATGTTATTTTATATACATTTAATAGATATTATGGAATTTTGATGGGATTTTGATGGGATTTCTATATCCTTTTCACTGACCTGACTTCTGTTTTATTTTTATCTATTTTCATATCATTGTTTTATTATATTTTAATATTTGGTTAAGTAAATCTTGCTTTGCTATCTTTTCTAAAAATATTTATATACTATGCTTATTGATGAGTGAAGTAATTTTGTTTTAAAAATTGCTACTTTCAATTCATAGTGTTATTAAATATAAAGATTAATTTTGAGAACTTTGATATTTTATACATTACTGAGTCTTTCTACCAAGATTATTGTATAACTTTCTAATAAAGTCTTCTTTCATTATCATTGGTAACTTTGTACTTTTTTTCATATATCTAAATATTTCTTGTTGTGTACAGTCGTATATTTAGCAGTTCTGTCTTCAGTGTGCACTTTAGTCAATATGAAATAATCTTTGTTTCAGTATTTTCTTTGAATTAGTCTTCATGACCCACTTCTATTTTGTATTTACATTTGTATGATGTCTTGCTGATCTTTTAACTTTTAATCTTTTTATTTCACTAGGAATAAGTGAATCTTGTATAGACACCATGCAATATCATCTAATTTATCAAACCAATCTAAGAATCTTTTTTCTTTCATAAAAATATGGCCTATTTGTATTTATCATTATTTTTGACATAGTCAACTTTAGTTATGCCATCTTACACATTATATTGTTTGCTAATTTATTTTTATCTTTGTTAAATAGATTATTTTTTTCTGCATTTATCTAAAAGTCTGTTATTCTAAGAGGTATAAATTGTGTATCTGTTAGTGGTTATCTTATGTTTTGCAAAAAAATATTAACTGTAATTTTCCATTTAGCTGAACATAAGCTGAAATCGTAACTCTTAATTTCTCTTCAAGATACATTATTAATCATAATTATACTTTCATCTAACTTAATCATGCTCTTCTTTACACGTACGTATACCAATATTAGAATAAGATCAGTCATTTATTAAAATTTATGTTATACTTACTGCTTCCTGAAAAATTTTGACATTGTAACTTGTAATCTAAAGTCATGTATAAAATAATTATTTAAAATAAACTTATGCTTAACTTCTTTCATTACTTATTGCATGTGCTTAAATTTCACATTTTTTATCTTACCTTATGTCTGTTTTCTGAGGTCTTCAGTTGCAAATTAAATACAAGGCAGAGTATTTTCCATGTTCTTGAATATCTGAGAATATATTTTACATATGAAATGTAATTCACATATGAAAGAGAACTTTTCTGGCATCTCATTTTACAAAAGTTTCCCCTCGGATCTCTGCGTATCTAGCTACATTGCCTTTGAGTAGCATTGTGAAGGAAAGTCAGTGCCACTGTGACACAGTCACAATGCTTGAGATTTTCATACTTCTCCGGCTTTAAACATTTCTTCTGGGAATGTTTAATGACGTGTCTTTCTCCCAGTTATTTAACACAAAATCTGGGAACCCTATGCGTTTGCTAGCATGAATCCTTTTTAGTTCAGAATAGTTTCTCCAATGATGTCTTTGATTGCGACCAACGGCTCTTGCTTCTTCCTCAGATGCATTGCTTACACTTAAAAATTTTTATTCTCTGTTGTCCAAGTCTCTCACTTTCTCAGTACTAGTCTTCAGTGTCTTTATCTTTTCACTCTAAGCTGTGAGATAATTTACAAGTCCGTCCACCAAATGACTAATTAAATTTGCTTCTTTGTCTTTTCTGTACTTTACTACCTCCTGTTGTTGCATATGTGTTTCCTGCAACTGTTTCCTATTTATAACCTTTTATGGTCCATCCTATTGATTTTCCTATTAGATTTTGTCTCTCAACAGTGTAACAGCATTACAGTAGCCATATCGTCTTAAATTATTGTGTGCCAATTTGTTGTCTGAAACTTTTCTTCTCATTTCCAAACCTATTTTTAGAGATTTCTTTTTAGAATTTGTTACTTCATTATTTACAAATATCTTTTTCAAAAGCTGTATATATATATTTTTTCTTTTTTTTTTACTTTGATTTTACTCAAATGAGGCAGAATGTTTCCAGACTTAATATTTACTAATGAATGTGAGTGTAGGTTGCCTAACACTGAGACATAATCAAATTTCTCCTATTATTTTTCTTAGCTGGAGTTCAAGTTGCACAGCACCTACCTAATTGTCTTAATTTTTGCATGCATTAATGTATTATTTAATAACTAGTGGAGCATATGAAGTGTTACAGCACTAAGTTGGCACTGCTTTGGGATTTTTTTTAAATCTCTATTTAACCTAATGCACTTTCCACCTAAAGACTGTCCCTCTCACATGGCGCAGCAAGCGTGTTGTTAATTTACTGCTCTCTTGGCTTTTGTAATTTGGTTAAATCTGAGTGGATGCAGATAGCTGGGATTGAAGAAACAAGGACAGAAACAGTCTTCAGGCTTCTCCCAAATCAGCACCTTGTGGGCAGACTTAAGCTGGCATAAGCTTGGGTCTCTGAGTTAATGAGAAGTACAATATATCTTAAAATGTTTTTTTCAGGCAATATCCACTCAAAGGTGAAGTCTGGGAAAAGCTTTTCCTGTGTCAAATTTCGTCTGCCTTATAGTTGGTGGGATTTCTTCAAGATTCTGGTGTACGTCTGTCTTTCTTTCTGTGGTATTAATATTTGTGAGTTTTCATTTTTCTGTTGTCTCTCGTCTCCTGTAGGTTTTTTGACGATGGGATTTTTCAACATCTACATGTAGGATTAAAGATAAGGTCAGTTTAAATATGTACATGTTTTGATATTTTTAGAAAAATACAGTGCCTATGAATTATGTGCTTGAGCTACATAAACTCATATCTAATAAAAAATACTTGATATATTGTTGACAATTTCTAAATCTGTGAACAAGTATGAGCTAATGGTTTGCTAATAAGCAATAGCAAAAATGATAAGATTTAATACCTTAAAATAGCTCAAACTTCTGAATATCAGTTTAGATTTCATAATGTATTATCTATGTAATAAAAAGCACTTGAATACTAACCAAAATGGCATCAACGGTTGTGATCCCCCAACTCTGAGACTCAGAGCCCAGAAGGATCCAATACTGTTGAAATGTTTCCTTATGCTCTACCTCCTGCGACCCATCCTTGACCGTCCAGCTATGGTACTACTTGGGTTTAAATTCTGCTAGGAATTCGTTTATTCTAATGCTCTGATTTCTGCTAGAGCACCTAGGTGAAAGCACTTAAAAGTCTCTCTATCAATTTTTGTCTTCCTCTGAAGGGAAAGGGAATGTAAGTTTGAGAGAAGACAGGAAGAGGGAAGAATAAGGAAGGAGGCTAAATCACCAGGGTGAAGAGATGATACCACTAATTAGGGGGAATCTAAAGAAATGATACAAATGAACTTATTTACAGAACAGAAACACACTCTCAGACATAGAAAACAAACTTATGGTTACCAAAGGGGAAAGGAGGAGGGGAGGGATAAATTAGGAGTTTGGGTTAGCAGATACAAACTACTAAATGTAAAATAGATAAACAGCAAGGTCTTACTGTCTAGCACAAGGAACTATATTCCAATATCTTGTAATAACCTATAATGAAAAAGAATATGTATATAAGTCTACAGTTGAATCACTGTGCTGTACGTATAGTGTACACAATATTGTAAATCAACTACACTTCAATAAAAAACAAAGAACAGAAAAAGACGATCACTTGTGTCAGTTTGGGCAGCTCTTGGGCTGAGAACAATTAGTTCTCAGGTCTTTGAATCCTAAACTCAACTTTCTCCAGGTGCCCAACCAGGATGAGGACGTGATTTGTTACAGTGTTTGCCATCATTCTGAACCGGAACCACCATGTTCTTCCCTTCATAGCACTCACCTACAGAGAGTGAGTGGGCTGCTTTCTTCTAAACTTTCAGAACATAAAGTGTCTGATCATCATATCCATTGACTGTAAGACACATCTGCATCTGACATATCTTAATTTACATTTTAATGCTTTTAAGTACTGCCCTCCTACTCTCCTCCAGGCTGGGTCTCTTTGCAAACCCTCTCATCACCCCAGGGGAATGTCAGACAGTCAAGAAGGCCACCTAGAAGTCCCCTGGTGTCAAGGTTTGAAAGTCTCTTTCATCTGGGAAGGTAAGGAGAGTAACTGAGATCAACTCTGATTCTCTGTTTGGGAGCAGCTTGAAGCATATGGGTACAGAGGGGATAATTATATTTTATACTCTGGCAAATATGATAACAAACCCTTTCCTCAGGCAATGGGGCACTTTGCCAACTTTTTAAGAAAAACATCTCCTGATACTTTCAGAGATCCCAAAACCCACCTTTTGGAAGTGCCTCAGCCTCTTTCCAAAGGTAATTTACCATTTTAGGAATTAGGATAGTACTACACACTTGTAATCCATCCCTGGGCGGCATGAATGGAGAAAAACAAAGCATCGTCCACAGCATTGGCAAGCTATGACATGTCTGAATTTCATTTTGAGTCTCATTCTCAAAGCCAATTTGAGGGAAAATTGTGAAACAGATAGAGACCAAACGTTAACACCTTGCCCTCTACCTCATCAGTTCCGTTTCCCATTCTGTTTCTCCTAGTCCCTACAATTTTAACACTCAAGCCCTCAGGAAGGACCTCGCAGATGTGTGCTTCCCTTTCTTTCAGGGAGTTATCAACTAATTCCTGCTAAGGCTTTAACTAGTAACTAAGGTGAAGTTCACTAGTAAATAGTAAGGGGAAATTCTGTGCAAGGAGCATTGGCTTTGCTGGGTCTTTTGATACATTATAGGTTGCATATGTCTGCGGGAGTATTGTCTAATATTTTGCATTGACCTGGTCACAGAAGCCCTGCTACAGGGGTTTTTGGAAAATGTCAGGTCCCACAGCTCAGCCTCTCAGCCTTGTGATGAGGGATTCCCTGCACATCTTGTACTAGCCTGCCTGATTTCATCAACAACCTTTTCTGATCCTCGTTCTTCCCACAGGAAATGAAATATGTGCTGGAAACTCACCCATAACACCGTCTTTGTGTGTGGGATGGGGTGGAGTTGGGGAGTTTGACACTTCAGTGATCCTCTTCCCTTCCTACTCTTTTTTTTAATTGATGTATAGTTGCTGTGCAATATCATATAAGGTATAGGTGTACAATAGAGTGATTCACAATTTTGAAATGTTCTACTCCATTTATAGTTATTTAAAATATTGGCTATACTCTCTGTCTTGTAAAATATCCTTGTAGCTTATTTTATACCTAATAGTTCATACTTACTCCCCTACCCCTAAATTGCCCCACCCTCTTCCATCTCCCCATTGGTAACCACTAGTTTGTTCTTTATAATTGTGAGTCTACTTCTTTTATGTTATATTCAATACTTTGGTGGTTTTTGGTTTTGGGGTTTTTTTTTTTTTGATTTTTCATATAAGTGATATAATGCAGTATTTGTCTTTCTTTGTCTGACTTATTTCACTGAGCATAATACCCTCCAAGTCCATCCATGTTGCTGCAAATGGCAAATTTTCATTCTTTTATTTGGCTGAGTAGTATTCCATTGTATATATCCACCACACCTTCTTTATCCAGTCATCTGTTGATGGACACATGTTGCTTCCATGTATTGGCTATTGTAAACAATGATACTATGAACCCTGGGGTGCATGTATCTTTTAGAATTAGTATTTTGGGTTTTTTGTTTTGTTTTGTTTTTGGGTATATACCCAGGTGTAGAATTGCTGGGTCATATGGTAGTTCTATTTTTAGTTTTTGAGAACGCTCCATACTGTTTTCTACAGTGGCTGCACCAATTTACATTCCCACCAATAGTACATGAGGGTTCCCTTTTCTCCCTATCCTTGCCGACATTTGTTATTGGTGTTATTTTTGATGATAGCCATAATGACAGGTGTGAGGTGATGTCTCATCATGGTTTAGGTTTGCATTTCCCTGATAATTAGCAATGCTAAAAGTCTTTTCAAGTGCCTGTTGGTCATCTGCATTTCATCCTTGGAAAAAATATCTGTTAAGTTCTCTTCCCATTTTTTAATTGGTTTTTTTTTTTAACCCCTTATCAGTCATACCACTTGCAAATATTTTCTCCTATTCAGTAGGTTCCTCTTTTTGTTTTGTCACTGGTTTCCTTTGCTATGGAAAAGTTTTGAATTTAATTAGATCCCATTTGTTTATTTTTGCTTTTATTTCCTTTGCTTTAGGATGACAGATCCAAAAAATATTGCTACGTTTTATGTCAAAGAGTGTCCCACTTATGTTTTCCGCTGGAAGTTTAACTGTCAACTGTTTGCAGATAACATGATACTTTACATAGAAAAACCTAAAGACGCCACCAGAAAACTACTAGAGTTTATCAATGAATTCAGTAAAGTTGCAGGATACAAAATTAATGTACAGAAATCTGTTGCACTTCTATACACTGATAACAAACTATCAGAAAGAAATTAAGGAAACAGCCTCATTTACCATCACATCAGAAAGAATAAAATACCTAGGAATAAATCTACCTAAGGAGGTAAAAACCCTGTGCTTGGAAGACTGTAAGACACTGATGACAGAACTTTAAGAGAGCACAGATGGGAAAATATACCATGTTCGTGGATTGAGAGGATAAGTGTTGTTAAAATGACCATAGTACTCAAGACAATCTACATATTCAATGAAATCCCTATCAAAATACCTATGGCATTTTTCATAGAAATAAAACAAATAATTTTAAAATTTGTATGCAAACACAGAAGACCCCAAGCAGCCAAAAGAATCTTGAAAAAGAAGAACAGAGCTGGAGGAATCATGCGTCCTGACTTCAGACTATCCTACAAAGCTACAGTAATCCAAACAATATGGTACTGGCACAGAAACAGACATATAGATCAATGGAACAGAACAGAGAGCCCAGAAATAAACCCAAATACTTGTGACCAATTAATCTATGACCAAAAAAAAAAGGCAATTAGTCTATGACAAATTGAGAAAAGACAGTCTCTTTCATAAGCGGTGCTGAGAAAACTGGACAGCTACATGTCAAAGAATGAAGTTAGAACACTCTCTAACACCAGATACAATGACAAATTTGAAATGGATTAAAAATCTAAATGTAAGACCCCTCCCACTCTTGCAGAGGACTGGCTCTGTCTTACCACATTTGTTTCCACAACACAGTTGAGGTAGCAAAAAGAATGAAGGCTTGAGAGCCTCTTCAGAGAGGTTATTTCACTAAAGCAGAATATTATTCTCTACATTTTCCTGTTTTTCTTTAGCAGCACACATGCCTTTCACTGCCTTACTCAATATCCATTACAGAATTAAAAATAAGTGTATCCGACTGAAACTTACTCACGTAGTCAATGCTATGAGGCTAGCTAGACCATCAGGAGAGAGCCTCCAGGGGTGGTAAGCCTCTTGCGGCAGCCAGACTATTGTAGCAATTGCCTGAATATCCCAGAGTTTTTATTAAATGAAAGCACTTTGATCAGCCCTTCAAATATAGTATGTGTGTGCTTTGGGCAGATGGGGGGAGTACTTCTAAATACGGTATTGCCTTTTCAGACGCATTCCCACCATTAACTGAGATGACAAAATTTGCAGAGAATGAAAGCCATGGACCTAATTTTAAGTATGATTACGCACATAGTTCAAGTTCTAAATGACTGAACAGTCAGTTTTGAAATCATTTCCTTGATAGTCAGGTTAGATGTTAAGAGCTGGGGGGGGGGGGAGGGGAGGGAAATGACACTTACCCGAACTGTAACCTGGTCACTCAGTGTCCCATTCTTATTTGCACTTCAACTTGTGAGATATTCACGTAGGCTAGATTGGAGATCTGTATCTCTAGCACACACCAAAGCCCTGATTCATTTTCATTAATGATGTAGAACGGTTTTCTTTTTTTGGAGGGGTGAAATAATTGCATAGACTTTCTTCAATTATATTGCACCATATGTTGTAAGATAAGTTATCTGAGCATATGTATTTCATTATGAATGTGAGCACACCAAGAAGAGAACACAGGATATTTGAACACTTTCACTGCATGCCATCTCTTCCCCAACCCCATCAAAACCCCTGAAGTCTCAGGAAATTTGGACGCTAATCACCTGTGAATCTTCTCACATAAAATTTCCAGTAGTTCCTGAAGTTAATACAACCAAAAATGCCAATAGAACAGACTTTGCTATATTACAGAACATCTGGTTCTGATCCTGGCAAGAGAAAATGAAAAGTAATGGAAACCAGTATTTTGCCAGGATATGTTTTTTTTTTTTTTCAAGGTTCTTTTTTAGAAATGGGCAGAGATTCAATGGGCATCAATTCCAGGAATTGCTAGTTCCCTCCCCATTTTCGTTTCTATAGCTCTTCAGTTATGCACACACCCAGATTTATATGCAGCCATGTCTTCTTTTATTTGTAGAGCAAATCTCCACTTCTCTGGAAATTTCTGATCTGTAAGGTGGTACACTTGCAATGGAGTCAACATGATAAATCTTTCAAGCAACAGGATTATAGCTACTAATTAGAATGTGTTTTGCATTTACTATTTAAAAACAAGTGGTGGGTGTTCATGATATGTCAGTGACACTGGCCTCTTTTATTATATTCATATTTCTCACAGCTTATAAATCTACAAGAGATCTCATGTTTCACAGAAACAATCCCGTTCCAAAGACAAAATATGCTATTATGTTTGCTGTTAAAAAAGGAATCTAAATGCTACATTTAAACAAGGAAAATAATAGTGTAAATATATATACATATATATCTACACACATATATGTATCCATACAAGTATTACTTACTTTCATATGGAAGAAAACATCACTGTCTTTTGGATCTTTTAATGAAAAGGAATAAATATGTCCATGGATTTAATATTATAGGAATGCTTATCAATAAGCCACATTCTTAGAAAGGTATGAAAAGGTGCAACAGGACATAGTAAGGGGTTTGTCTAAGGGATGCTTTACATTTGATTTTACTTGAAATCAAAGCCAAAGAACAGCCAGATGTTTATGAGTCTGCTGGAAAGAAGGAGAACATTTTCATTTTCCCATCTCTGCATCCCCCCGCCCGCCCTGTAATCAAAGCAGATCTTAGGAAAAGCAGAATTTTAGATACTTTGGACAGAGGAACACCACTCAGTGGAAACAAAGTGATGATATGAAAGAAACGATACAGGACCTGTAGCAGAAATAGGGATGGGGAGAAGCTAAGAATTCGGGAAATTAGAACTGAGCACTTTAAAGCAATCCGTGGAGTTGGAAATGTTTTGTCATTAAACTGGTAGCATGCTTCTATCGCATTTATGTAACCTCATTGTTTCAGGATCATGTTACTAAAGATTTCTGATAGAGAGATTCAATCTTAATACATTCAAAAAGTATTTCTCTTTAGTATTTCTATTCACTTCTAGTTTTAGAAGGGCAGATCTGTGAAATATTAGGAAAATTAAAAAGTAGGGGTCTTTTCAGGTTTTCTTACAATATTGATAAAAATCTGTGAAATCTGCCCTCGTCTCTGTTTTTCAGCTTCCCGTTAGTCAAATGAATCTAAAAGGAGGTGCTGCCTCCTTCCCAAAGCTTGTACTTGTTCAAGGACAAACACAATTCTATTTTTCTCCTATCGGCAAATTCCCTAGGATTGAAGAAAAATTTGCACTAAATCCTTCAAAACATTAAGTCCTGTGTAACCAAAATTAAACCTACAGAAAATATTTTTCCAAGTTTTCAGCCCTCCCTGTTATTCTTCCATATGCTCAGTGTTTGTTTTTCGTGCTGAACAAATAAAAAGGGGAAACTCATGTTAAGAGAAGTATGTTAGAGTTACTTTAGTGAAGTACTGCCTATCTATCAAAGCCGTTCCCAGTTTGGGTGCAAAATTGAATACAAAATTTAATTAATTTGTATGTTCAGTATCACGGCATGAGAAATATGCACACCCCAAAGGTTTAGGCAGACCACGATCTTGCAGGTAAATACAGATTTTGATACGTGTCCAAACCCCAAATAAAAATTTGAAACCATTTGGGAAGGTCTCGAGTAAATGTTCTTGATATTTAAAATATGCTCTGCCTTACCATATGTTTGTAGAATTATGAATATTGGCCAGTTTCTCTTTGCGAACAGTTGCAGTGCTAGGACTGACTTTTAGAAATTCCTCACTACAGTAGAGTGTCTCAAGGATCATGTGAGTTTTGTGCGTGTGAACTGTATGAATTTTTAAGTTTGGAAGGATTAGTGGCAGGGCAGCAGGGTTGGTTGAAATTCAAGGGCAGGGAGGCAGAATAGGTGGCAAAGAGGGGTGGCACACTGTTCAGAAGTGGCCGCCTGATAGGTGTTCGGCTGCAATAGAGGGTCTCTTTCTTTGTGAGCATCTTGGCCAGGTCTTGTGACTCTGGATCACAGGCAAATAGGTGAAGGCAAAGTGCTGCGAGACCCATGCACTGAGGAGGAGAGCGCTGTGGACAGAAGCCACCGTGGTGGCTGGAGGCCACCAGCTCCATGCTGTAAGGAGAGCCAAGAAAGTGTCCACAGAGAACAGAATAGGAGGTTTCAGATGAAATGGACTGGTTTTACATTCCAAGCTTGTCTTTCTAATTGGTGGCTCTGGGTAAGCTGCTTAACTTCTCAGAGCCTTAGTTCACCATCTGTAAAATGGGGGTCATGAAATCTGTCTACACGGGGTTATATTAAGGACAAATGCTCTACCAGTAAATGTGTCTGGCACATACCAGTCTTTCAATCCAAACGCTTCTCCCTCAGCCTGTTCTTGCACGATCTCATCCATGCTTGGGGTTTAGACTGAGGTAGATGCAGGTAATTTCCAAATCTATGATACAGCCCTATAATAAATACTTCTCTTCCGTGTCTCAGACTCATGAAGCCTGTCCACTCCCCCCCACCCCCCGGCCCCATTCTCTCTCAATTGGGCTAACACCGTAGCCTCTAAACAGTCTGCCTGCCTTATCCTCTCAAATGCATCCTCCACACATGTGGCAAAATCATCCTCTTAAAATGCAGCTCTAATGTGTCTTTCCCTTTGGAAAAGCATCCATCATGCCCCATCATCTACTCAGGATCTGCAATCTATAGTTCAAGGACCACAAAAAAAAAAAAAAAAAGTGTGCAACAGACTGTCTGTGGTCTGTAAAGTCTAAAATATTTTTACTCTCTGGACCTTGACAGAAAACGTTTGCCTGGCAGGACAGCCTCCAAGTCCTGACCCGCACACAGCTCTCCTGAGTTTTTTATTGCCCCTCCCTCCCTTCAGCCACACTGAACCACATCTTTGTTGTTTAGTCACAGAGAATCTGTAATCCCATGCCTTTGTGTGTGGTGCATCCCAGGTGCCTTTCCTCTTATCTTCAGCTGGCTGACACCTACTCAGTCTTTAATTTTCGTATCAACTCTCTTCTCCTCCAGGAAGATTTCTTTGACGACCTGCCTCAGGCATACTGACCAGGCAGAGTTAACTGTCCTTCCCTCTGTCCTCTCATAATTGCTTATGAATATCCCCAATATTACAACCCACATTATGAAATTTTTCTCACATGGGTCACACTTTCCAGTTTCTTTATATGCCTGACAATATGGGATTGGACACCAGGCACTGTAAATTTACCTTGTTAGGTATGGATATTTTTGTATTGCTTGGTTCTGAGACACATTTAAGTTACTTGAAAATAGTTTGACCCCTTTGGGGTCTCGGTTTTAAGCTTTGCTAAACTGGAAAAGAGCAGTCTTTAGTCTATGGCTAATTTTGGCCCACGACTAAATAGTCAGCTTGATGCTCTGGGAATTATGAAGTTTTCCACTCTGGCTGGTGGGAAAACAAGCTATTCTCAACCCTGTGTGAGCGCCAAGTATTTCTTCAATCCATTCAGGTGGCTCTTCCCTTGGCCTTGGGTGGTCCCCTCAGTGCTCACTTGACGATGGAAGGGGTGCTGCCTTGGGCCCCCACGGCTCTCTCCGTGCAGTGTGTGGTTCTCTTCTTCCTGCCATAACTCCAGCTGCTTGATCTCCCAGAATTCTCAGCTCCAACTCCTCAGCTCAAAGAATCCACTGAGCTCTGACTGCCTACCTCTTCTTGGCACAATGTCCTGGAAACTCTCTCCAGACAGTATGGGGCACTCTTAAGGCTCACCTAACTTATGTCTTATCTCCCAGAAATCACTGTCCTTTGTTGCTGGATGTTCAATGTCTTAAGACTCATTGATTTATAGATATCTGTCCTTTTTTAAGTTGTTTCAGCAGGAGGCTAACTCCCTGTTATTTCATCTTGCTCAGAAGTGGAAATGCCAGATTAGATTGTAATTATTAATGTAGGACTGTATTTCCCCTTGCTAAACTGCGAGGTCCTTAATAGTAGGGCTTTGCATTTCTAGTGCCCAGTGCAGTGCTGTGTTTTACACATAGTACTTTCTCAGTGGGGTTTTTAGACAAAAGTGAGAAAGAAAGAAACAATTCAATGGACCCTTACATCTTCTCCAGGGATCCCCAGGACACTGTAAACACAAGACTGAACTCTCCAATACTTATCTTGAAGCAAGGCTGCCTACAAAGCCACTTAAGGAATGGTAATCAATACATAATGCATGTACTATTTATCACCATTAATCCAAGCCCATGAAAAATGCGGTATTATAATATGAAAATCAAGCAATATTGTTGAACTTAGTCTGATAGTACTAAGTACTACAGTGCTCTGAATTATAGAGGCTTTTTCATGGATAACGATTTGAACTTCTCTGGTTAGACTGCCTTGTTGTGGGAAGACAATTATATGATGTTTAGCTAAAGAAATGTTTCAGTAATTGCTTTCATTAAACATTCCGCACAGATTATTATATTAGACATTATTACCTGACAATCTGACAAACTTGCACTCTTTAGTGGAAGAAAATGATATTGAATTGACAATTAATAACATTAAATCCCTGGATTTACAAAAAGCTGTCACTAGTGAAGATGACTTAGAATACTCTTATGGATTGAATTCTGTTCCCCCTCATCTTATACATTGGAGTTCTAACCCCCAGTATCTCAGAATGTGGCCTTATTTGGAAGTAGGGTCATTGTAGATATAATTAGATAAGATGAAGTCATACTGGAGTAGGGTGAGTCCCTAATCCAATAGACTGATGTCCTTATAAAGAAGGGAAATTTGGTTACACACAGGGGGAATGTCATGTGAGGATGAAGGCAGAGATACAGAGGATGCTTTTGCAAGCCAAGGGATGTCAAAGGTTTCCAGAAAATCACCAGAAGATGGACAAGAGGCATAGAACAGAGTCTCCACACAGCCTTCAGAAGGAACAAACTCTGCTGACACCTTGATGTTGGACTTTGAACCTCTAGAATCATGCAACAGTTTATTTCTGTTATTTAAGCCGTTCCGTTTGTGGTGCATCAGACCTAGCAGACTAATACTTAGGTCTCTGAGTGAAGATTACACTGATTATCTAGTCATCTTTGAACATAAGAATGAGAAGTTGGAAATGAGCATCTCTTAAGCATTTTTGGTAATATCATCTCATTTAAATATCACATTTCTGTAACACAGGTCTTCTCATCCTTAATATACACAGGAGTGAATTGAGACTCAGGTTAAATAACCTGTCCAAACTGTAGAAATAGAATTCTAAACCCTGGTTTTCCCGATCCAAAGCTGATACTCTTTTCTTTTGTGCCACGGTGCCCGGAGTACATCAAAATTGAAGAAGCAGGACACGGAGTGCAGAGCTTAGGGGATGAGCAACCTGGATGCCCCTTTGCCGTGTGAGGTTACACGGTCACGGGTTCTAGGGGTTAGGGTGTACAGACACATCTTTGGGGGGGTTATTCTACCTCCACAGGGTCTAAGGCAGGTTATATGGGGCTTGTAACAAGCCCAAATAAAAGAATCGCAGCAGAATTCCTTAGGGTTTTGAAATGAAGCCGTTTCATCTTTGTTAAGTGTTTGTTCTCCTTTTGGGAAATAGCTAATGGTTTAACTTGTTATTGAATTCTGATGGAGAATGAATCCTTAATCACAGAACAACAGGTAAAAATGTGCTGGAAGACAATTCTCCATAAATCTGTCAGGTTTCTGCACATCTTGTTTTTAGGTCCATGTTGTGGACTCTATTTTTGTGGATGTTTGCATAACAAACAGCCTGGAAATATAGAGGTCGTGTGTCCCATCGGTGCAAAGGTTGGGCGGGTTTGCTAACAGCCCCTTTGAAAGACTGGGGTTTCCAAAGTGCAGGGTTCCTCAGCTGTGACACAAACCAGTCAGGTGTGTGCAGCATCCACCTGGGCCCTGTGGGATTTGGGGGACAAAAGGACTGATGCCAACATGAAACTTTGTCTTTCTACTCTGCCGTGAGTCGTAAAGTCCTTTGTATTTAACCCAGGAATTGTGGGTCTTTTTCTAGCTTCTGTGAAACCATAGCAGGCTAACTTGTTAGCTCGTCAGAAGAGTGAAACCTCAGACTCATCAAAGTCTATGACAGTTATGGTGACAAGGATGGGATGCCGACAGAGACAGACATGGCTTTCTGGAAGAGGAAAGGACAAGGGCTCTTTGCAGACTGGGTTAGGGGATCTGCAAAGCCTTCTCAGGGTCCAGCAGCAAATGCTCTTACTCAAGTAGTGGGTGAGATGGGAGGGTAAGGGTCTCCAGCTGTCTCACGTTTCAGTGAGGCTGAGCACCAGGATGCAGAGTAGAAACAAGATGCCTGGATGGAGTGTTTGTTGTTGTTCACGTTCCTCCAGGCAGGTGGGGGAGAGTCAAGAAGCTCCAGATCTGACACAGAGCTCTGGGTGGAACGAAACATCAGAAGTTCATTCGGCTGAATCATGAGTCACTAAACCTGGAAATGCCTTGCTTACTGGCACCAAAGTCAATATGCCTTCCTTACTGCTCTGGCGTCTCTCTCTCTCTCTCCAACCCTGTTCCCTCCCTGTGCTCGACCCCGACCTCAGCTACTTCCTTAGTATGCGGGGGAATACTGGAAAAGGAAGGACCCCATCTGCTTTGGCTCTGTTGGATATGAGAGTCAAGTCTCCATCCTACACAGACCCAGGAGAGAAGAAGTGCCTGGATCCCACTGATAGGATTTTTCAGCAGGGATCAAATGGGGGAGAGAAGCAAGCAAGGCCTGTTGAGTAGGACCCTGTGGCCAATTTTAAGTATTGAGTTTGCTGCCTCTGCAAAGGGATGTGCTATATGCTTGTACTTCCTTGTCGTAAACGTGCCCAAAAAGATTATCCCAATCTGGGAAGAGCTGCAGGTACAGAGAATTACTAGTGGCACTTCCACTGCCATTTGCCACCAGAGGGGCTTCAGGATCGAATATCAGTATAATTCTTGCCTCTGATATTCAGAGCTTTCCTTATAGAGAAGATGCCTTTTTGTTCAACAAGTCAGAAGTCTTAGTCTCAACAGCCCCAGTGAGGACGCTCTATTTCTGCCAACAGGGGTAAACTTTGAGAAAACTCATGTTTGCTAAGTAAATCTTTTGGGGACTACAAGGATGAGTTCACAACGCTCAGTCCACCCACCAGCCAAAGAACAACTGCTGTGTCTTTGGCAACCTCGTCACCAGAAAGGAGGTCCAGCACCTTATGCGACACACTGGGTATCAGAGATGGTCCAAGTCTCTGGAACTGATGCTTTTGCCAGTTGGAACGTCTAGCAAAGGGAGCTGGCCTCCACCTGGAAGCAGCCCTTGGGTTTTAAACTTGTATCTTCCCTGACATGTCTACCAGGTGTGCACTTTTAGAAAAGCAGCTGCCAGCTTGTTACTGAGCTCTTATCAAAACTTAATATCTGGCCCATAGAGATCTTATGACACTCTGACCTGACATTCCATTTTTAGGTGGTTTAATTTGGACCCAATAACTAACAGTGGGAAGGGATCAAAAAGCATCGTTTATCAAGTGTGATGATGTATTCGAGAAGGTACCCTGCCTAGCCCCGGTGGCATCTCAGTTTTACATGGAGAGGTGGCAGCTCTCCTTCTAGGGGAAACTTTATCTCTTACTCCTCTGTGTGAAACTAAGCTACTGGCTCAATCGAGACCCTGATGCACAGAGATTCTCCAAAATGCCTGGGCCAGGCTCACCAGTGTTGACACTTTTTTGGGCTCCTGATCAGCTGACTCCATAGTAGCCCTTGAAAACTAGCCAATGTCACGTCTTTGGCTTCCCAGGCCTTTTGCCATCTGACAAGGATGCGTCTTTGATCACACAAACTCCCTCCCCCAGCTCCCTCCCCTTCCCCTAGGCCACATACCTTATCAACGAAATTTGGTCATTGGATGCGATAGTGCCCAGAAAGGCACAATCCTCTTTCATCTGCTTCAGGGTGATTTTCAGGATGAAAATGTTGGAGGTCAAACAGATTTATTTTGAAAATTTGGGGTTCCATTTTGAACGTTATGGGGGATAATGGATCTTTTTCCTCCCTGACTGTATCCCAGGGTGGCTTGGTCCATACAACCTGCTGGTGGGTGCCTAGCCAGAAGGGGGTCAAAAGGAATCAAGCTTAATTCCGGTTAAGTTTTACAAAAGTGACCTTGGCTGTCTTGCACATGACCATTCCAAGTGAAGAGACTGGGTGCAAGTAAAGTGCGGCTGGGAAAAAGGTGACGTTGGGTCCAGTGATTTTGTGATGGGGGAGGGAGGGCAACAGCCTGGAACTTGGGGAGGGGCCACCTCATACCCTGAGACATAAAGGCAGGAAGGGACAGTGACAATTTTGGCTGCTTCCTCCAGATGGATAGCATCCTGACGTAGCTCTCCCAAACTGCTGCAAGTGCTTTCAACAATCAGACTGCTGGTCTACCATTCCTCGCCAGGTGGCTTTGACTATGATTTGATCACTGCTTCCTTCAGTCTTACAGTGAAGCCTATCAGAGGCAGCTGGGCATGGTCTGAGCTCCTGTTCCTCTCAGACAGAGCATCTATCTCCAGACGCTGCCCCCCATCCTTATTCTCAGTCATGTAATGTGGTAAATTAACTGGGGTCCTGGATGAACAGGAGAGATTGGACTGGCTGCCCTCAGACAGTCCCTCCAACAGGTCAGACAAGAGGCCATTTAGGAAGATCTGTCAACCCTTGCCACCAACTGGTGTAAGTCCCACTGAATGCCCCAACGCTTGTGAACACTTTCCTTCAAAGAGTACCCTCAGGACTGGGCTTCTTTTGTGGAAGCCAGACATTTATTTGCTTACCTCCTTGAAACACAAATGCACTGTGTATGCAGCACCCATTTGGGTGGACCTCCACATCTTCCCCTTGTGGCTGATAAAGACAGGCTACCTGCTGGGCCATGAGTGATAAAAGTCCTGACCCAGGGGTCTTCTGCCAGCATCGGTATGAAACTGTGGCAAGCTCACTTCTCAGCCGCAAGCAGGGTAAAACCTTAGACCCTTCATCGTTTTTAAGTTACCATCATGAGCTGGCTACTCTTTCTCCTTCTGGCTATGAAGTTGAACACATACAGCAGCAGTCAAATGGAAATAGTGTCCGTGGGAAAAAAATAAGCTGATCCTGAGAGTAAAAGTTAGTTGCATACGCCAATTACTCACACTCTTAGCTTTTCTAGTGCTATGTTGCTTCCTCTTCTCAGGTTAGTATGGCTTTCTGGAGAGTTTCCCATGATCAGCTGGCTGAGAGTGAAGCAACTTCAAGTCTAATTTATTAGCTTTTCTTGATACGTTAACATAAACTGAAGTGGACTGCTGTGGTACCCAGCGCCATTCAGCATGACCCTGAAACCTTCCTTCCTGTCTAAGATTTCTTCCCTTAGAAATAAAGGAAGGATAAATCAAGGTTAGGTTGTATAGTCATTCCTGGCTAATGACTAATAGTCTGGCCGTGCCTTCAGTCCACATGTAGAAGATGTTCTAGAAACAGGACCAGAACAGGACTTGGAGGGTATTAGGCTCAGTGAAATAAGCCAGATGGAGAAAGACAAATAATGTGTGATTTCACTTACAGGTGGAATCTAAAAAATGAAACAAACTAGTGAACATAACAAGTAAGAAACAGACTCACAGATACAGAGAGCAAGCCATTGCTTACCAGAGGGGAGAGTCAAGATAGGAGCTGGAGATTAAGAGGTACACACTACTATGTATAAAATAAATAAGCTACAAAGATGTATTGTACAACCCAGGGAATAGAGCTTATATTTTATAACAACTATAAATGGAATATAACCTTTGAAAATTGTGAATCACAGTGTTGTACACCTAAAACATATAATATTTTTATATTTTACATCAACTATACTTCAGTTTAAAAACACTAGCTTCTCCAATTAATTTTATCTCAGTATATTTAGTTGACTCAACAAGTATTTTTTGAGCTCTCACAATTTCTGCAGCATTGTTTTAGGAATAAGGCGATGGAAAGATCCAAGAGGCACAGTTCTGTCCCGAGAGCATTGGCGGTTACAGAAATGTTCACCACTCATTTAGTTAAGGCTTCTCTCGTGTCTCTAAAATGTTTGAATCTGAAGGAAATGATAAAAGACCCACGGCTGGAATAATATTCTCTAGGGCAGCAAGAGGACAATGCTAGCCTAAAGATACCCCAGCGTCAATAGACTGCCTCCCCTACTGAACCACCTACATGCAGTTAAATACAGATATTAAGCCACATAGTCATATTTAGTTTAATTTGGGGTTCTTTATGTCCCTTACTGACAGCCTTATGAACTGTTCAGTTTCTGCTCTGAAAAGTTTGAATGCTGGTGTCTCCAAGAGCTTGAAATTATGAACTTTGTATTTCTACTTTGTTTAATAAGCACTTTTCATAAACCATCATTTCAACTCTTTGCTCCAGAAAAGTAAGTTCTGTTATAACATTTCACCTAATCTTGGAAGACTTTTTTTTTTTTTTAAAAACTAGTCTCCAACAGGCAAGGAAATTATCATCTGCTGCAACATTAACTGGAATGAAGTTAAAAATAGAAAAACTTATTTCATAAATTGGCATTTTCTTTACAATTCTTCCCAGTGTTTTTCTTTCCTTTTTTTTTTTAACAATTTACATTATAATTTAAAAAAATCTTCACAAAAGTGATATAAATGCTGCACAGCTAGGTTATAATAACTGCACAGCAAGGGTTTCCAAGCATCTTGCCCTTTGTTCAATATCTTTTTTTTTTTTTGCTCCCCAAGAGAAAGTTATTGTACAATAATTGCACACCTTGTTACACCTTATTGCTTTAGTATTATACACTCTTCTCTGTTACCTTATTAGCAAAGAGGATGGGATATGACGCAGGACTAACAGCGAATGTTGACAGGAGTGGTTCCAAATAAAAGCACTGATTATGATTAATATAATTAAACTGATGACAAAAGTACAGGTAATATATCCAGGTCCCTCCAGATTTCTTCCTTCTTCATCTCCAGGACACAGACACTTTTAACAGGAAGGCATTGAACAAAGAAGTGTTCAGGAGAAAGAGAGATTTGAATCAGGAGAAGAACGTCATTTTCACTCCATATTCTCACTTTCTTACTGTCCGAAAGTTTGGCTTTCACCCAAGCAGATCATCAAAAAAACTGCCTACTATCCATGTTGTCCTCTCCATCTCCCAATTTTCAGTTCTTCTTTCTTTTACATTTCAGTGAGTTAAAGACCAAAGGTTATAAGATGTCATCTCAAACCTTCTCTATAATAGTTCAGGAATCATTCAGTATTATTACATCAATTTCAGATGAGTCCTAGTTCTCAACCACAGGTGATCAATAAACAGAAAAAAACCTGGTAATACAATAATTCATTTTTTCAAAGACTTATTGAATGCTCTGGTCTGGGACAACAAATTTACTGGTGAGAAGGAGAGCTAGAAATCCATGCAATCATGAAGCTGATAGTCTGGGAATAGACAGGCTCTGATTAAGAAATTAAAGTGAAAATCTCATAAAGAAGAAGGACAGGATAGAATTAGGCAGTGGAGACCCGAACTATTCTGGAATGGGACCAGTTGATTCCGAGAAAGTGAAGAAAGGCATCCTGGTAGAAGACAATTTTAAATGAATTGCTGAAGCCTTACAGAAGTTAGTAAAAATGTTTGGGCGTGAGAAAGGGGAGTTGATGGAGATTAAAACAACAATCCCAAAGAAGCTGCAAATATATATGTGTGTATGTGTGTGTATATATATACATATATACATGTGAATCATTTTGCTATACACCTGAAACTAACATTGTAAATTGACTACACTTCCAAAAAAAAAAAAAAAAAAAAAAAAAAAAGAACAACAATCGCAGCAGAGAAAACACAGGAAGAGTCTACTGCTGTCCACGAACTAAGAGTTAATATGACTGGAGCACTGAGAACAAATAAGGTGTTTCTTAAGGAGGGTTCCTTGAATCTCTGTTCTAAGCCCTCTTTTCTTCTCATTGTATATATACTGTGTCTGTGACCTCAGTGGACCATGACTTTTATTATGATTTACAAGAAAATAGTTTACAATTTTATTTCTGTAAATCAGTCATCTCTTCTGAACTCTGCATAGTTATATAGAAGTCTACTCAAGGTCTCCAACTGACTGCCTCAAAGGCTTCTCAAATTCCAAATGTACACAATCAGACTGTTAACTTCCTTTGAAAAACATCCCCTTCTAATGTTCCCTTTCTGTTATCTTACCTTAAAGACCAGAAAATCAGGGCCCATCTTCCTCCTCTCCCTTATCTAATGTGTAATCAAACATGTTAATTTTACTTCTTGCCTATCTCTTGAGTAGGTTAATTCATCTCTATGTCTACCATCACTACTTTAGTCTAATCAATCATCAGCTTCCTTCTGAGCTATTAAAGACCGGCTCCTTGGTTTTCTGGCATCCATTTTCTTGTAATGCCGCATTTATTTGCCACACTGCAACCTTAAAATTATGTCATACGTTATAGATTTCGTTTTTCTGCTTAGGATGGAGAAAACTGAAAGGAAAATCACTCCCATCCTTACAAAAACAAAAACACTGAACCATCTACAAATGCACATGTTTTCTTGAACTATTTATATAGCAAGGATCACAGGATAAGCAACTAACCTGAAGTCCAAAGCAGTCAGGTGCATGCAAAGAGAGATGTGACATTAACACTCCCTTATTTGAAGCAGATGCCACAGAGCAATGGTCAAAATGATTCAGCTAAAAATTTCTAAGAAATTGGTAAAAGCTGAGTGTGGGCTAACACAGGGATTGAACTCGAGGGGTACAGGTATATGGGGGAAAAGTCCAGAGGAAACATTACTTGTCGGTGGTACTGTGGGAAGAGGGAAAGAGCAGGCACCATGAGAAAGTCGTGAACATTTCTCCCTCCCACCACCACGCTGGTCCTCCTCCCCCATCTTCTTTATTGAATAAAGTTCTTAAATTGTGAGACAGACAACAAATAATACCCCCTCTTAGGGCACTGTTAAAAAGTCATTCCAATAATGAGTTGATGAGATTGTAATTTTATCGTTGGTGGGAATGTTGAGAGACCAAATATGTGATTATAATGGATTTCTGGTTAAAATGAACTATTTATGACTTGTAGAAATATGTTCTAAAAACACAAGCTGACTATTCATAAGATTTAAAAACAGCCCACTGCAGCTGGGGGAGGGCAACAGAAAAAAAAAATTCCTCTACTCCTGGGGTAGTGGCAGGAATATGTGTTGTGCCAAGAAGTAAAGCTGGAAAAGGGCAGGGGCACCAATAAGTTCACATAACTGAAGTCCAGGGACAGTGCTTCCTACGGCGGAGACTTAATCAGAAAAACGGAGAACTCCATACTCCTTCCTACCCCCAGGCTAGAATTTAGAGTAACAAGTAACAGCAGTATGTCAGTGTAAGAGTATGTCTAATGGACAGGAGCGTGTAGAGAGACCCTCCCTGAACGATAGATCAAAGGGAAGACCACAACTAAGATTGCAACAGATACTAGAGAAACTCTCTAGCAAACCAGCTGCCACCCTAAATACAAAGTTTAAAGGAATTTGAAGCCAGTTGTACACTTACAATAACCATAGCAGTAACAAATCCCAAATCCTGCTCAACTCCGGAAAAACAGACTCTAAATCTCACACTAATGGCCTAGAACAAGAAAAGGCATGCCTAATTCCAGTCATAAAATCTCAGCCTCTGCTATCCTAAATATGATGTTCAAATTTCAATGAAAAAAACCATAAGGCGTTAAAAAAAAAAAAGTCAAGGAAAAACAACACAATGGCAAAAGACAAAGCAATCTCTTGGATTTGAACCAGACTCAGACATGACACAGATGTTGGAACTATCAAGACAGGGAATTTAAAAGAACTGTGGTTAATATTTTTAATGCTCTAATGGACAAGGCGGAAAACAAAAATAAGCTAAATTATTTCAGCATAGAGATATAAACTATAAAAAAGAATCAAATGAAAATGCTATAAATGAAAAATACAATAACAGAGATGAAGATTTCCTTCAATGAACCTATAAGTAGACTCAACACAGCCAAAGAAAGAATAAGGAAAAAAGAGAGCAGAGTTGCATTCTTCAGTTCATTGCATTTGAGGATTTCTTTTTTTATTATTATTATTGATTTATAATCATTTTACAATGTTGTGTCAAATTCCAGTGTAGAGCACAAATTTTCAGTTATACATGAACATATATATATATTCATTGTCACATTTTTTCTCTCTGAGCTGCCATAAGCATTTGAGGATTTCTTTATTGCAATAGTTTAATTTTCTGCTATTACTAATAATGAAGTCATGGCAATATTTAATGAAGGAGCTAATAATGACTTGTATTAGATAAGGGTGATAGTGGAAATTTGAGTCTCCCTTTAAGTCTACTGAAAGCAAGGATGATGGATCCATTTAATGAGATAAGAAATATTGGTTGAGGAGAAGGAGGCAGAACTTTCAGAATGCAGTATAATAACCTCTTCGGAGCATCTCCCAGAAAACAATAGTTTAGCTGATAATTTTTTTTTCAAAAAAACCATTAAGACCTCTGGAGATTGTCCTAAGGGCATACAGTGAGTGAAGAAAGAAGCATTCAGGACAATCTACCAGCTCTCAGTGAGAAAAGCAAGAGTCATGGCTGCTCCCTTAACAACTCTCTTTAGTTCTGTGCTAGGGAAGCACCACCCCAAGCAGGAGCAGCCAAGAAGATGGGGCTCCCTGTCTTCCCATCTCCAAGTCTGGAGCTACAGATTTACCCTAGGAGGGTCAGACCAACAGCATTTTTCATTCCCCGACTCCTACCCCCAGTCTCATATAGCAGGAGGTCTGTTAAGGGCAAGTATAGTAGAGGACTGGATCTCCCTTTCTTACTTCAGTCCCCACTTTTAGGATGGAAGTACTTCTCCAAGGGTGGCAGGCTGAAAATACTTGGTCCACATTTGTCCCTACCTCAGCTTCCTCCCCCAGCTCTGATGCAGTGCTGCATGGATTCTGCCCAAAGGCAAAGGCAGGCCATCCGACTAAAGATTCTAGAGTTCTACCTGAGGGAACCAACTTGATTTGGAATGGAGCAAGGAGATTCCATGCCTAAAGGCATCGTCTTATCAACAGACATCTTTGTAGAGAGCAATTAAGAGGAGGCTGGTAGCTCTGTGATACCAGTAAAACCTGGAGTAGCCAAAAGTTTAACAGAAAGAACCAGAGGAAGAAACAACCAAGAAGAGCCCTTTTGGGACCACAGACAACTCCGAGGGTTGAGAAGGGTACGCGCACGCCCTAGGCTGCCTCCACTCAGAATCACTCAGAGCAGAACGTGGGGTGGACATAAAAGTTTCTCCCAAGCCATGCGCAGTCTGATCAAAGCAGAGTAGAAGCCTCACTGGTACAAATGGCTTAAGCACACTCTCTAACTTAACACTAAATTAGTAAACTACTCTAGCCAAGGGGTGATTCCTAGAAATCCAGGATTAAAAATAAAATCACAGTCATCCGGGCAGTCTGAAAGACTGTGTGAATGCTCAAGGCTGCACCCCCTCAGAAAGGACCAGAGAAGGAAACTCTAAGTTAACAGTGTCTAACTGGACATGGGGCAAAAAATGTAAACTCCCTATTCTGTGCTAGCCGCCTCCAAACCATACGTGCATTCACAGTAAAGAGTTAAAATCTAACTGGGAAAGGGAACGTAAGCATTACCTTTAACATATAGGTGATTTACAATGACAGAAGAGTGACTGTAGGTTTAAAACTAAAAAAGAAATGTTGCTAGAAATAAATAGGGCCAATTCACCATGACAAAAGGGTTAATCCATCAGGAAGATAAAGCAATTATATAAAAACATATGCACTTAACAACACAGTTGTAAAATGCATGAAGCAACTAACAGAATCAAAGGGAGAAACAGAGATTCAACAACAGCAGTTGAGAATGTCAATACCTCACTTTCAATAAGGGATAGAATGACTACACAGAGGATCAACAAGGACATTGAAGACTTGAACAACTATAAACCAACCAGATCTACCGACATCTATAGAAAATTCCACCTAACAACAGCAGAACACAAACTCTTCTTAATTACACATGGAATATTCTCCAAGATAGACCATATGGTAGGCTATAAAATAAGCCTCAATAAATTTAAAAGGACTGAAATCACACCCAGGATACTCTCTAACCAGAATAGAATAAAATCAAAATCAATGGAAGGAAATTTGGAAAATTCAGAAATACATGGAAATTAACATGATCTTAATAACAAATGGGTCAAAGAAGAATCAAAAAGAAACTAGGAAATACTTTGATATGAATAAAAATGAGAACATGATATTCATTCCAAAATCTATGGAATTGCAGCTAAAGTTTAGAGAGAAACTGGAAGCTGCAAATGTCTTAAAAAAGATCTTAGATCAAGGCCATGGTAGTCTATCTTAAGCACCTAGAAAAGGCAACACGAACTATCCTTATACCAAGGAGGAGGAAAGAAATAATTAAGGGTAGAATGAAAATAAATGAAGTAGAGAATAGAAAACTAATAGTGAATATCAAATCCAAAAGTTGCTTTTTTAAAAGATCAACAAAATTGAAGAAGTTTTAGCTATACTGACCAAGAGAAAAAGAGAGAAGTTTCAAATTAGTAAACGCAAGGATGACGAAGAGGACATCACCACGAGCCGTACAGAAATGAAGAAGAATTGTAAGGGAATACTGTGAATACCTGTATGCCGACAAACTAGGTGATTCAGGTGAAATGGACAAATTCTTGAAAAGACACGGACTACGGAAGCAGATCAAGAAGAAACAGAAAGCCTGAATGTACCTATAACAAGTACACAGACTGAATTTGTAATTAAAAAAAAAAACAAAACTTCCCACAAAAAAACTCAAAGACCAGATGGTTTCCCTGGTGAATTCTACCAAACATTTAAAGAATTAACACCACAAACTCTCCTAAGGAATAGAGAGGAGGTAATACTTCGCAACTCACTCAATGAGACCAGTATTAACCTGATATCAAAACCAGACAAGGATATCACAAGAAAACTACAAATGAATATTCCTTATGAAGAGACACACAAAAATCCTAAAAAAAATGCTAGTTTGCAAATTCAGCAACAAGTAAAAAGAATGATATACAATTTCTCGTAATGAGCTGTAATGGAAAAGAATCCAAAAAAATATATATTTATGTATGTATATGTACAACTGAATTGCTTTGCTGTATACCTGAAACTAACATTGTAAATTGACTACACTTCAGTAAAAAATACAAATTAAAAAAAGAAAGAATGCTCAACATCATTAGTTATTAGGAAAATGCAAATCAAAACCACAATGAGATGCCACCACCTCAAGTCCATGGCACCATTATTCATAAGCCAAAAGGTGGAAACAACCCAAACGTCCATCTATTGGTGAATAAATGAACAAAATGTGCTACACCTATAGAATGGAATATTATTAAGCCATAAGAAGAAATAAAATACCACAACATGGATGAAACTTAGAAATATTATGTTAAGTGAAAGAAGCCAGCCGTAAAGGACCATGTATTTTATGATTCTATTTATATGAATTGTCTATAATAAGCATATCTAATTTACAGAAAGTAAATTAATGGTTGCCTAGGGCTGGGGGTGGGTAGTAGATGACTGCTTATGGGTATAGAGAAGAAAATATAAAACTGGATCATGCTGATGGTTGCACAACTCTGTGAACTTACTAAAAAAAAAAAAAAAGCAATGAGTAGTACTCTGTAAGTGGATATGTGAATTATATCTCAGTAAAGCTGTTTGAAAATATTGGAGCAGAGATCCCTTTAACATCCAACTGAAGATGCCAAGTTCCTAGCTGTAAATATTAATTTGATAGGCATTTGCACACAAGGGAATAGATACAAACTATCAGAGTGGTAAGAAGACGTAAACAGGGCTCAGTGACTTTCATCACTTTGCTGATTCATCAAAGTGAATTCTTTTTTCCAAATCTCAAATGTCTTATTCAGTACTTCTAATGAGTACCTTTCTACTGCAGGTATCATAGTTGTAGTTTCTAATACATGTGCACTGTAGATACCTCACTTTTCTGTGGGGATGGCTACAATGCTGTTTCCATTGACTTTGAAAGCATCAAAGACATGATTAGCCCATCTGTAGACAATGTGCCTATTTGGGGAGTAGAGGAAAGAAAAGCAGAAGAGAGAAGAAGACAGGGAGTTATCAGAAAAGTAATAACTTAATAACTCTGTTAACATTCTTTATTGGGGTTTTCTATGCCGTGGCAACCACCCAATGAGTGAGATTTTTGGCGTTTGATGCTGGAGCATGGGGAAAATGGAATTAACCAGATTATTAGTAACGTCAGTGACCAAATTTCAAACATAATCATTTCTCTTTTTCATTCATGACTATTTACAAATGTGTCACTGTATCTAAGAGGGTAGTTAGGCATTGAGTAATTTTTATTTTTATAACCATGGGGAAGCTAGTATTTTGCGTTCGTTTATGGCATATTGTTTCCTCAAGGACAGCTTCCAAGAGCAGTAGACACATCTGAAATGTCAGCTGAGCAGCATGGGAGGAGGTCCTCTTAGGGCTGTTCCCTCTACGTAGAAATGCTGAAGAGTTTTCTAATAGAATTTCAACTGTGCTTTAATTAATTTGCCTGAAAAATACAAGCATAATTCAACTGAAGTCTAGCAAAGTTGTTTCGGTACCTGTTTGAAAAGAGCATCTCATAATCAAAAAGGGGAAACCAGTGAGACTGCAGACAAGTGCATTTCACTTTAAGGCAGCTGAAAAGTCAGCTTCTTACTGCATTGTTGTGGAGCATATCACAATTCCAAAACCTTCATGCCTAGTTATTTGGGAATTATTTCTTCTATTTTAGCTTTAAGGTTTTCTTCCCTGTTTTCGCCCAGCTCCCCTGAATAAGTGGGCCAAGATTATGCAAAATCATTCAAGTATACATTTAAATTTGAGATTCACAAAGAGGTTAGACTGTAGTGGCAAATTCGAATTTTTAGAAGAGGTGGGCTGAAAAGATGTAATTTTAAAAACACATGCTATGTTATGATTGTATACTAAAAGAGGAAAAATTACTCTTCTTTGTAAGAGATACTGTATAGAATGAAGCTTAGTAAAACCGTACGGACCAGGAGACACACTTAGGAGATACTGAGTCTCTTGGAAAAGAAACACTCTTATATCAGAATACTGCAAGGCATGTGTATGGAATTTTCAGTTTTATCTAAAGGGACAAGTATCTTTACAAGTTCAGAAACACTGATTTAAATAAATTACTTAATTATGACTATCGTTAAGTTTGAATTTCCACAGGTCTTTTTTTTTCCTTCAAGCATATGTATGCATAAGATATATATGTATGTATATACATAGACACATAGCTTGATTACAATAATAATTTAATTCAAAGAGAATTTTTAAAAATTAATTTAGAACAACTGAGCTCTCCATTTCATAAAACAATTCCTAAGTGTATGTTATGATATTGGGATAATTTAAGAATTATCATGTTAGACAAACAATTTCTATCCCTTCCAGTAGGGGGAGCCCATTTGGTTATTAGGCAACGTTTCCAGATTAGACTGTAAGTCAAAAAGAACCATAAGTCTATGTCCCACTCAACTGCTTACATCTGCTCAGAACAATGCTTTAAAAAATTCAGACAGTCAAAACTTCCATTCATGAAAAAACTCTAGCAAAAACATGCCTATAAACATAACCAAGGCTAATAGCCTCCGCTATCTAAAAACTCTCCTTACTCTTAAATGGAATCACTGTTGACATACTGCCTTTGCAACCCATTTCTTTTTATGCTATCTTCATAGGCGATAGAATTGGTCACCATCTTTCAAATAAGATCTATGTCACACCTCACTTTATTCAATTTTTAATTAAAATTTAAAATACATTTTTAATTAAATTTTTAAAATTTTATTAAGATATTAAAAATGTCCTTAAAAGGTTTAGAATTAAGGAAGCACCAAGAAAAAAAAAAAAAACCTGTGAAAACCTCAATTGGCTTTGGGAAGATACATGTACGTTCAAATCTAGGTTCTTCACTTACTGAGTGTGTCAATATTACTCAACCTCTTGTTAATAAATGAAGGGTGGTCGTATCTGTCTCCGGATTTTGTAAGGATTAAATGAGACAAAGCAAATGAAGTGTCTGGTACATCGTAAGTACTCATAAATAATAACTCTTATCAATAGTATGGGTCAAAATTGATAAGACTCTGTCTGCTCCTTCTCTTCTCATAGGTGTGAAATGGAAACCCACCAAGTTAGGTAATTTACCTACTGTCATCCAGTCAGTGACGGCAGTCAGTCCTAGCATCTAAGCCTCCCGACTCCTCCTCCCTTCCCCAGCCTCCAAGGGCTTCCCGTCTCACCCAGGAAGAATTCCAAGTTCCCTAGCAAGTCATAAAGATCCTAAGTGAATGCCACCCACCTGTCCACCCTCACTTCCGCCCTCTGCTCACAAAACTTAGTTTGCAGAAGAGCGCTAACGTCTCATGGGATTTTGATATCTCACAGCCTCCCAGACCTCCTTCCTGGGTGAGCCCTCTGCTAGAAGCTCTTCCTGACCTTCGTCCTTCTCCAGTGGAGCTGCCCACCCCCTCTTCCAAGCAGCACCGTGTTCTTCACTGTTGTCCCATCATCACGCTGTAACCTCTTTTTATGTCTGCATCTCTCCACTAGAAAGCGGGCTCCTGTGGAAAAGCAGTGCAGTCGGTAGCACTTCTGTTTCTGCTTCTGTTTCCATCCTTGAGATGATTTTGACAGAGAATGGCAGGACCGTTTGGAAGGGATCCCTTGTGGCGTGAATATTCAACAACAGCTGGGAGGGTACCAGCCAGATCCTCTGAACAAATACGTGTCTCTAAACATCACGGGAGGTAGGGGGCCCGTGTCAGGTATTCAAATAAACTTTTAAGTGGAGTCAGATGATAAATATTTGCTCTCTTAGGAACAAAATGATTCTATGTGTATATTATGCTCAACTGGGGATTTCCTCTGCTGTTTGTTTAGTTCTCGTCATATCCATTCTTATCCTAATTGTCATTACTTCACTTTCATCTTTAATAAACACACTGTGTGTGTTTTAAAACTTTTTGTGTGTCTGTAAGTGAAAAATACACTTATTACTTGGCAACAGGCACAGTGGCCTGTTCTAAATTTGTAACTTGCTGTGTGTATCTCAGACCTACTTGGTAGCTGATGTACACAAGTTTTGTTGATCCTCAGAAAAGTCTCCTTTTTGTTCTTCAAATCTCTACACACACACACTCAAACACACACCCCGTCTGGGTTAGCATCTTTCTGCACAAGTATGTATATGGTGCAGAGCTTCTGAGCTGCTACAGAGTGAGTGACAGGAAAAAGCAAAAAAACAAACAAAAAAAAATCTAACAAAGACCAAAAGAAAGGATGACATGGATATAGAAAAAAAAAAAAAAAAAAAGAAAAAGAAAAACTTGAAGCAAAAATGAAATGAGTGAGTGGCAGGGCTGAATTAGGAGATGCTGGCATAGATCCAAAAAACTGTCCGAAAACAAAGACCAAAATAATATAAATGTTTGGCTGTGAATTAAAGGAGGAAGGAAAACCAAGGATATGTCAAATGTATATCAAAGGATCTTCTCTTCCCAAAAGGCAGATGGACAAATGTCCGGAACCTCTGTTCTAAATTTATACATTTCAGTGTGTGTGTGTGTGTGTGTGTGTGTGTGTGCGCGCGCGTGCACGCAAGCACAATTGTGCGTGACTTTCTGACGATTTCTACTACCTGGAAAGTGGTGGATTTAGGTAACTGGTAATCAAAACATTCTCAAAGATGTGTAATGCTCAGATCTTTTTTCATGGGGCAAGTTGGTAGGCCCTCACTCAGTACCTAAATTGAACAAGCTAATAATTTGGTGCCCTTTGAAAATGATCTTTAAGCAATTTTCATTCAAATTGATTTCATGAAGATGGAGAGACACCAATTTTCTATTAATAAGTATTATATTCACACATAAATTTGCTTACTGATTTGCTTCCAAGGACTGAAGTAAAAAGGGCGAAATGCTTTCTAATTCTTGAGGTTTACATTCCATCTTCAGTTTTTCTGTTTTTTGTTTTTTGTTTTTTGTTTTTTCTTTTCCTGAATCAGGTACCTTTGGGAAACATCATTGTCAAGTGATTAAAGTTTAGATAATAAAGAAAGTCACTTGTTCCCTGGACATAGCACTATGCAATCATTATTTTGCTTCAGAACTTAAGCTGCTGCTGACTGCTAATTTCAGGTGACTGTCTACGAACTAGCTTCAGAGTTGGCTGGCAAGGAATGGTTTTTTTAATAAATTTCCATTCAGGGCATCGCCACTTTGGTGGGAGCAGGACCAATATTCATTTTGCCAATAATGTAAGGAATTGCTTGTGGAAACCTGAGTTTTTTGGCACCGTATATTTGATTTATTCCACTGAAGTTTTAGCGCCCCTTACAGATTAGCACCCCTGGTGAGAACCAGCTGGCCCTTAATCCACTTGTCCCTCACTCAGAGTGCATTTGCTATTCAACGTTGTGCTGGACTTCTTAGCACATGAGACAAGGAATAGGAGGTGTAAGAATTGGGAAAGAAACAACAGAACTGTCAGTATTCTCAGAAGCTACGATTAGCCATAGGGAGAAAATCCAAATGAAGCTTTAAGAACAAATACAAGTTTAGCTAGACTGCAAGATTGATGGTCTTTCTATACATCATCAATAAACAAAAAACTGAGTAAGATGTTTCCATTCAAAAAGCAATAATATACCTATTACTAAGTTCAACAAAATACATGAAGGACTTTACGAAGACATTTACAAAATTTATTGAAAGACATCAAAGAAGATCCACTCAAATAAAATGGATCATGCATGGAGATGTGAATGCTAGATATTTCAACAGTGTACATCACCTCCAAATGAATCTGTAAATGTAATATAATTCTAAACAAAACTCCAACTTTTTTTAATGGGAATTTACTGATTCTAAAATCCTTATGGGATGGTAAAGGGTCAAGAAGAGCCAGTGATCTAAAAAAAAGGTAATAATAACTTGGCACCATTCTGAGTCGTAAAAATATATTATGAAATTATGGTAAATAAAACTGTGGAATTGCAATAGAAATAGACAAAAAGATAATTGGACCAAAGTAAAGGGCTGTGGAAGAGCCCCAGGCAGAAAAGGGAACCGAGTTCATGAGACGAGGGGCATCACGCATCAGTGAGGGAAAGGATGAAATAACAAATGGTGAAATTGCACAATTATTTGTCCATCATTATATAAAATAAAACTTACAATTCTCAGAAATACATCCCAGATGGATGAAAATCTAAATGTGAAGAGTCAAATTTTAAAGCATTGAGAAGAAAATGGGCAGATTTGGCTTCTGACTTCAGGTTAGAGGATAACTTCTGAAAAATTGCACAAGAAGCCCAAATCATAAGGAAAAGCACTGATAAATTTGATGCCATTACAATAAAAGTTGTTTCATGACAGGAAAAAAAAAAACCACAGACTGAAAAAAGATACCTGCACTGCATGCAACCCACCATGTTTAGTGTTCAGATTAAATTCATATGTCAATGTCTATAAATCATAAGGAAAATGCAGCCAGCTGAAAAGAAAAGTCAGCAATGGATGTGAACATTTAAATGCACAGGAGAAAAAAATTCATGGGCCCAACAAACGTTTGGAAGGTTCTCGACTTCAGGATTCCTTGGGTGCAGTTGGGAGTGTGGGTTCCACGCTTCCTGTCCTATTTGGAAAGTAGAGAAAGCTAAAAATATATTTCTAGACCCTCTATCTCTGAGGATTCCAGATGGAAATTAGGTCTTGTCTGTTGGGTGTACTCGTGGTGTTTCACGAGGTGTGGAGAGGAGGGGTCCGTTTTTCCCGGCCCCTGTCTTGGCCAGCATGCAGCCACCACCACCCATTCCCTAGCTGCCCGGGTTGTGTGAAGTATTTGCAGCAGACACGGCAGTGGAAGGGACTTTCTGGTCGCTGACTGGCAGCAGTGGCTTTCCAACCCATGATTTCCCAAGGTAGCCTCAGAATTGGTAGTTTTACAAAAAGGGCCATTCTCCTTCGCTCTTGTGTTACTTTGGAGGATTGGCCTAAAGGCTCCTCCCCCAGCTCTTCCAATAATTTTGTAAATTCCCCAATTCTCTATTAATCTCTTCCTTCTCAATAGACCTAGAGAGTCTTGCATTTTTCCTGCACTGAACATTGATGGATACAACAGATACACGTTAATTAAAATGAAGCGCAATTCATGGCCCTCCTGTAGATCATCACTGCAAAGTCTGATTATAACCAAACATTGCTAAGGAGAGCTGGAAGGCGAGGTGAATGAGAAAGCTATCATTTGTAATTTTTGAGATCAAAAGGATAGAGAACAGGCAATAGAGTTTAGTGACTAAGGGCATAGGTTTCAGATCCAGGTAAATAATGGTTCAAATCACCTGGGCAAGTCCCTTTTTTCTGAATTTGTGTCCACAGCTCTAGTACGTGGAAGATAATACCTACCTGTAGTGTGAGAATTAAATTCAATAATGAATTAATATTTACTAAGCCTGAAACTCCAAAAGTGGTAAATATTAACATATTGTACTTCTACTAAGTGAAACTGGTAGAAAACTACAAAATATGGGAAAAAGAAAAAATTCTAAAGAATGAAAAAACACCTTAGGGAATACTAGAGTTTAGGAGCAAATGAGAAATTCATACCTCCTGGACTTTTCAGATTATGGCTAAAGAATGAGATTCTCCACCCTTTTAATACATAAACTGATTATGATATATTTGCTAACACCATCACCCCCAAACCGTACCCCTCAGTTTATATCACTCCAGGCTTTGTGTCTCAATGTCACATTGTGGTCACTGCCACGGACCTTCATGGGATGGACGCCCTGTGGGGCCCCACTCTGGCCATGGAAAAGAAGCACTGATCTTTCAACTGGCCATAGTATAACTCACACAAAAGGGAGAAAGTAAACAAGACCTGTGAAGGCTTGAGAAAAGAGACACACCCACTAGCATATACCCCTTTAACTGTGTCTTTTCTTAGGACTCCCATATTTAAAGCCAGGTTTACTGCCATTGTCAGAACTTCCCATAGCAGAGTCATTGCCCTCCCGCCACCAGGATCTTCAGTTATATCCACACTGTAAAGTGCAGGCCCAGTTCTCTTTGGGCCCCAGAACATGGAAGTCCATCTCAGTTTTTGCTCCAGTATGATTGTGGGAAATTTTCATTTGTTTCAGGGTAACTCTTATACCTCAATTTTTATTTTAACCCCAGATCTATTAAAAACTAATTACAATGCTTTACAATACTAGGTTTTCTGATATTGAACTAACTTTGCATTCCAGGGGTTAACCAGATTTGGTCATGATGCATTATTCTTGGAGTGGGCTGCTGTATTAACATATATAATTTGTGTCTATCTCCATAATGAAATTATCCACCAGTTGATCTTTTCTGTGAAGTTTTTGCCTGATTTTGTATCAAGAATTACCAACCTCAAACAATTAGTTGCATAATTTACTGTCATATTTCATATTATGTAACAAATGATTAAAAATAGGAATGATCTGTCCCTTGATAGGTTAGTAGATCTCTCATAAAATCATCTTTGTCTGCTACCTTTTGCAGAAGGATATCTTTACCAGCATTTTATCTTCTCTTACTGTAATTGGTCTATTCAAACATTTTTTATTAATTTATATCTCTAATTTTTTCACTTTCACTATACCAAGATTTCTAAATTTTTATTAAGTAGATTTATTTACAATGGTCTCTTACAGAGTTTAATATCCTTACTGTCTCTGTAGTTTTTTCTTCTTTTCCATTCTTAATGTTATTTTTACTTTCTCTCTTGATGAATTTGGCAGGGGGAGCCTGTCTACTTTGTCAGCTCTTTTAAAGAATGATCTTTTGGATTTTTTATTACCACCACTGGTTGTAGGAGTTGTATTACCACCACTTTTTCATTATTCCTGTCTTATATTTACTTCCCCCCATTTTATTTAGATTTATTTTCTTTTCCTTCTGCAAGGAAGTTTTCTTGAGCTGAATTTCTTTCTTTCTTTCTTTCTTTCTTTCTTTCTTTCTTTCTTTCTTTCTTTCTTTCTTTCTTTCTTTCATCCATTCTTTCTTTCTTTCTTTACTTATTTATTTATGTAGATCAAGTAACTTTTTTTCAGGTAAGAAACTTTATTGAAGTATAGTCAGTTTACAATGTTGTGTCTATTTCTGGTGTACAGCATAATGTTTCAGTCATACATATACATACATATATTTTCATATTTTTAATCTTTCTAATTTATGCAGAAGTTTGATACATGGTGTTTTCATGGTCATTCAGTTATAAATGTTTATCATTTCTATTTAGATTTCCTTTTCAACCCAGAAGTGATTTATAAATGTGCTTTTTAGTTTCCAAAAAGGCAGGTTTATTGGTTAATTAATGAGTTTTCTGCAAAAACCTTGAAGTTTTACATGTTTCTTTTTACCCCAATAATAATATTCCTTTCATTGTAATCATGATTTGGTCATATAATATTCCATAATGCCTTGTTCCATAATTTATATAATCATCCTTCTAATATTAGACTTTAGCTTGCTTTTCATTTTTTGCTGTTAAAGTTAATGGTTTAAAAACTTCAGATACATTTTTTTTGCTTCTGGAGAGAAAGAAGCTGGATATTGATAAGGGGAAATCTGGGAATATAAGCCTTCAGTAAGAAAAAGATTTAGGATAGTATCCTAACACAGGATTAAATGTGGGGAGGAATGCTGGCAGCACCACTAAAGGAGTAGTTTTCTCTCTCAAAGGGGAGGAAATTAAGGGACTTAAGGAGGGATGAGCACTATTAAATTTAGTAAGTCATAATGATGACTTAAGCCATGAAGACAAATCAAGATAATCTTTTAAATACAACCCAGCAAGTTATACAAATTCATAGTATTCATGCCTATAAAAATGGCTTTCTGGTCTCTCGGACTTTGCTCACAGACATAAGTGACCAGTTGCCACTGTTTTCAAGGCTTCAGCCTTGAGGGTCATTTCCCCCAAGCATTTCACACTCCAGCAAAGGGTCAGGAGGGTGGGGCATGGATCTCACCACCCTCTTAAAGCTTTGCCATCCCTGAGGCTGGGTGTCCATGCTCCCTCCTGCTCAAGGCATTTCCCTTCTTCCAACTCCCCTTTCCTGAGGGCTTTCTTTCTAAAGTTTCATTAATTTGGAGTTTTGTTTTTGTTTTTAACATTCAGCCCTTTACGACAAAACCATGTCGATCTCGTCTTCTGGAGGGGAAGACGCTCTATTCTTCCTCTACAGTCACTAGTAGCCAAAAAACCCCAAAAAGCATGTTAGCTTTTGTTTACCCTTCATAATTCCTTGTAATGTACCCATCAAGAGGACTCTCCAATGTCACCTTTCTGAGTGTCTTAGTAAAAATGTACAGACAGCCTAAGTCCTGGTTGAAGTCAAACTAGGGAGATTTTGTTAACGTTCTTTGCCTGAAAGGAATCTCTTTCTTACCTCCCTCTATTTCGTGTGACTTTGCCCAGCTCTGAACCTGGAGCTCTGCCCAGTGTCTACAGTCATATATGCCAGAGACTGTGGATTTTAAATAATGTTTCCCTTCACAAGGGAGCTGAGAAAACACCGCCATTCCGGCAGTTCGAATGTGCTCCTAGCGCAGGTGATATTAGCATTATCCTGGAAGGAAATTTGAAACTTGGTGGTCTCCTGAGTCACTCAAGTTAAAGTTTTAGCAGATTCAACATTAAAAGGGATTTGGGAACCATTAAGGGAGTACAGAAATGCTGCCATTTTCAAGGCTTTCCTGTTTTTGGTGACTTTGTCTGCATCCATGACCACGCCTGCTTCCTGACTTCTACAAAGAAGACATAGAAGCAATTTTAAAAGAGAAGTATCTAATGAGAAAGGAATAATTGAGGTGAAATAAATAAATAAAGATGATTAAACAAAGCTGACCCCCCTACCAAAATAAAAGAAACATAACTTATGGAATAAAATAAAATAAGTAGAAAAGTAGTTCACATTTTAAAAAGTTGAGGAATAAAACAAATGGAAAGAAAACAGCAGGATTCTATTCCAGAGCAAAATCAAACTCTAAAATCTTGAAAAAAATTTCAAAGGATACACATTAACAATAATTCAAAAGCAATAACTATAGTAAAAGAAAAAATGAAATTACAAACTCAAAGAAGGAGAACAAAAAATAAATTGAGGAGGTAAGTATTTGAAAAGCCAAAGTTTGTTTTCGGCACTCAGAGACACTTCCTCTTGTTCTCCATCTCCTGAGTCAGAATATTTCCCTGTCGGCACCGTCTTGGTGGGAAAAAGACGATTGTGCTCTCCTCTTAGCTTTACGAGTGCCTTCCATTCTTTCCAGGGTTCTTGCCAGCCCCAGATGCACAAGAGGGGTTGTCACGTTGGTTCTCCAGTGGGCACAGACCTGCCTGAACAAACAAAGTTTCTATCCAAATTGAGCACCCCAACCTGCCACTACATTGCCATCTGCCTCAACTCCCCACCAACCTTTGGATTCTGTATGAAAGGAAAAACGGTGGGAGCAGAAGAGGCAAGTCCTTACCAAGGTGCCCCTGAGAGGACGAACCACATTGTCACTGCCAAGAGGAATTTGCCACCAGGAATGCCAGCCCTGCTTCCCTGTCCCCATCTTCTTTCCCACCTTGAGTTTCTAGGAATAGAGTGAATTTAGAGGCGCGAGTGTTTGCAAAACAGCCCTGAGTGATGACTTCATGTCGGGAGCTAATCTTGACCCCCCAAAATGGTACACCGGAGCCGACTGAAGCCCTGAAGGAGTCCTGAGATGCCACCACAGCACCGGGCACTCTCTGATGGATGGACGTGAGCTCGGTGATGAGTTAGCTCAGATCCATCAATGCCTTCTCCTCTAAAGGTATGCAAGGAAACCCGAAATGTAAATAAATAATAGGAACAAAGCCTCAGAACAAATCCCGCCAAGCTCCTTCTCCTCCCCAACTGCTGTGCCCGAACATTACTTACACGGAAATCCTGGAGCGCCGGCAAAGCAGTGGCACCAACCAGGCTGGCAGTGTCATGGCCACGTCCGGGACCTCAGAAGAGTGCCTGCATAAAAAAGTTGGACAGAGCAGAGGCTTCAGTACTCCGAAGTGGCCTCGTTTCTCTTGATAACAGGAACCAGCAAGAGCAGGAATGAAAATATGCATACGTACTCCTGGTGGTTAGCGGAGAAAATGAAGAGTAGCCAAGTGAATGTGTTCATGAATACACCTGTGACGTCTTCCTGGGACCCCAAAAATACACGGGGAGAGTACGGGACAGGGCCTTGAAGACTTGTAGTATTCGGAGGGTGGTAAGAAAGAAACAAGGAAATACTATCTCTTTCTTACTTAAAGTTGGCTGTGGCTAGGGGAAATGTACCAAGGCATAAAGAAAGTAACTTAAAATGACAGTAGCCTGAAGTCTAAGACGGACATGCAGTCTGACATAAATTGCACAGTGTGTATTAATTTCTCGGCCCTCGATTCTCTAACTCTCCTCAAGATTTTATTCCTTGGGGAATCACTCTCTGCCATTGATATAATGTCATCTTTCCCCTACCAGTTTGCAAAGACAAAGGAATGTCATTCTTAGGGATTGCTTGGAAAGGGTCCAAAGGCTCATCACAAAAATGATCAAGGTGTTAAAATGAGCAGTTAGAAAATGTTAAAGGAATCCGAGTGATGTGTCCTTGAAAAAAGTAAAGATGCCGTCATAAAAAGTTCAGGCATTTCCTTTTCAGTCCCCAGTGAGAGTTTTTGATGAGGTTAAAGGGATACAGAGTGGGGAAGCGAAGGAATGTTCCTGCAGTTGGAGGTGGGGGGTGCCTCGAAGGATGGTTCTTTCGAGCAAACGGTGAAAAATTAATCAAAGCACCATCAGAAAGAAAATAAAATATAAGTACCGTAGTTCATCTTTAAAAAATGACATTAAATTCAGACTCAAAATTTAGAAAGCAGATTAGATAATATTTGAAATGGGGGGAGAGGATTATACCATTACTAGAGACATAGTAAGAGCAGGAATTAATTCTGTCGCACTGGACCTGTGAGAGGTGCTATAGAGAAAGATCTAGAACAAATGCAAGAAGGCAATCCCTGGGACAAAGCAGAGAAGACATAAATTGCTAAACTTATTCCAGAGAAATTCATTTGATATATATGTAGAAAAATGTATGAATACAGTATCTGGAAAATAAAAAGAATTCCTGAGCTGACATGAAGTTCAGAAGCCCGAGGCTTAGCAAGCCTGTCTAACTTCTTTTTAATATAAAAGAGAAAGACTCGGTCATGGAATGTTCTTCCTTAGGCAATTATATATTTCACATGACTGTTAGGCAGCTGTCAGTGTCAGTAATGACACTATGAAAATGGAAATCTTAAAAAAAAAGGTACTGTTTATATTGATAAAAAAACTCTGCTGAGTGAAAGAAACACAGTAATGAGAAAATATATGAGTAGTGAACCAAATACACGCTTCTATATTATCCTTGAATTTTCCCAAGAAAATTCTGATGAAAAGAAAGTGAATCTGAATTTGGGTACAAGATGAGAGAACAGTTACCAGATTTGAGTCAGAAGGAGATGACATTCACCCTCCTGGTTCTTTACAACAGTGAATGTGAGGTCGCTAATAAAGATTTACAGCAACACCTCATCTTTTCACATTGTTTTACATATGCATTAGGCAGGAAGTAACATCAAAAATGACAGCTTTGAAAGAGAGGGTCTGAATCAAGCCCCAGGTGTCCCCAGAAAAGTGAATTACTGCAATTAGGCAAGTGTGTCCATCCCAGTTTCAAAGATCACCATTGTTACAACTCCAAAATCTTCTCCATCGTACCTTCCTACTCTAGGAGTTCTCCCTTTAGTCTAACCGAAGCATTTACATACACAAATCAACCATGTTTTCTCAGTTAAGTGAGGCTGGTCTTTGCAGTCGCTCTTTAATTTTCTCTTCCCCGGACAAAATAGTGCTAATTCCTATGAATTTTCTTCAGAGCCCTTGTAGCCTTTCTCTGATTGTTCTTGTCTAAGCCACCCCAACTTTCATAGGCTCTCATGGTTTGGAAACTTAGACATTTACAAAGCGATGATACTGTACCGTGAAAAGGCTCAGGGCACTATTCACAGAGCAAGCAACTCCCCACAATTATGCGTTTGGGTCTTGTTTATTCAAGAGGGCTACATTGCTGGTTAAATGCAACTCCCTTAACACGGGCTGGACCATATCCATGATGGCTGGTTAGTAGACCACGCTACCTGGGGAAGAGGATCCCCTTCAGAAAATAAAAATTCACCTTAGCCCAAATGAGGTAACACTGCAAATAAATAGAAGAGAGTTCATGGGATACTTTCTTTTTTTTTCTTCCTTTTTTTTTAAAATTGAAGTATAGTCAGTTACAATGTGTCAGCTTCTGGTGTACAGCATAATGTTTCAGTCAAACATATACATACATATAATCATTTGCATATTCTTTTCCATTATAGTTTACTACAAGAAATTGAATATAGTTCCCTGTGCTATACAGAAGAAACTTGTTGTGTATCTATTTTATATATGATAGTTAATATTTGCAAATCTTGAACATGAGATACTTTCTACATTCATACACAGAAACAAAGCATTCATTAAACCCACAAGTAACTCTAGTAATAAATTGGAGGAAGAAACAGAATGAATGAATGTTCTCTCTTCCCTGTGTGGTTTTTGTATTCTTTCCTTCTCACTCAAGATCCTCTCTCTGCTCAGAGCCTACCACTGACGCACCGTCAAAGGAACCGGTCAAATTCAGTTCCGGTCCCCATCCAGGTCCCACTTTTCTCCCTTTCCTGAGGCAGAATGGCAAAGAGGCACCAGACAGCTGCCTACTCCAAGGTGAGAAATAACCGTAGGCAATGGACATATTCATTCATGTTATATAATAACATTCTGGAGCAAATAAAGGAGGAGCTTTAATTTTGTATCCAGTGGTGTCTAGCTACAGTCTCCTTTCTCACTATGTCAGTCCACGTCTTCCACTTGGCCAGTGCTGGTCTGTCCTCTGCTCCCTTGCACGATGCTTGACCCGGTCCATCGACGAGCCCCACATCTGGGGCTCCATCCTTCCCCTAGTTTGCCAACATTACTTAGCTGATTTCTTTATGGGAAGACCTATTCAAGCTTGATTTCCATGATGAGACTTTTTCTCATGAAATAAAAACGAAGATCCTTCTCAAGGAATGACCCAGAGTAACTTTTTGTATCCTAATCTATTGTACAACTCTTAATTTTTTTTTCCCTTTCTGTTTGCTTGGTGCTTTAATTTCAGTACCTGATCTTGTGCTGGCTTGTTATCAGTTGTCTCCGCCTATTGTCATCTGTTTTCAATTGTAAACTTTAAAGAGCAGCAGGGAGCGTGTCTGTGAACCGCTCCGTATGGTGTCCAGCACGGCACTACACAGAGGTCAGTGCAGACGGGATGTTCATTAATGACACTGGCCAGGAGGTTCTGCCTTTCCAGTTCCCTCTTTTATTGAACTGTCTACTAGTGAAAGGGCATTTTGGAAAATGCTTTTGTTAGAGTCTAATCAGAATGCCACAGTACTATTTCATGCTTTGTGTCATGCCCTACAGTGGCCCTGGCATTTGAGTGGGGGGCAAAGGAGAGAGAATACCAATTTTTCACATAGGCAATGATACAGAAGATTTAGGTCGTGGTGTTTTATTGGTGTGGACTTGTGATTTCTATTTGAACCGCACCAAACTCTCTTCTGAAAAGGGTCTTTCTTTCTTCCTTTCTTTCTTCCTTTCCTTCTTTCTTTCCCTAGACCCATTCAGCTTTGAACAATTACAATGGAGAAGATTTTATATCACTAAAGACACAATGACACGGTGAAGGTGAGAAATAACAGTTTGGTTTCTATAGAAAATGTATCTTGCATTGTTATTTCAAAACCTTTCCTCATCTTACCCCGAAAGAAAAGCTCTCCCAAAGAAGCATTTGGCTTTTTCTCGTCTATCTCTTTAGCCATCGCTCCTCGGTATATGCGTACGTGAGTTAGCAGAAGCAACCCTTTTTGTTTCTCTTGAAGATATCTAAGGAAAGTTTCAAGTAGCCAATTAGCTTTTTGACCTAAGCTTTGTTGGCTGCAGAAAGCCTGAATCCCAGGAACATTTGGTTCTCAAGGCATTTGGATCTCGTAAGAAAGCCTCGGTGCCAGCACCAATCAGAACGGCTGCCAGCTGTTATTCTTCTTCACAACTGGCGGCCATTTCCAGCACTGTTACGGAGCCATGATCAATCTCTGCACCTGTCTATCAGTGGACGTTCATAGAGAGAACTGTGCGGGCTGCATCTGCAGATACCACATGCAACCAAAAGGGAGAGAGGAGGAGGGAGACTGTAGACCCCCCCCAAATATGTAAAGTGAGGAAGGCTATGGGGAGAGGAAAAACACAGGGAATACGCAACAGCGAAGTGTATGTCAAGATACAGAGGCAGAAGAAAAGAGGAGAAGAATGCTCTCTAATGGGATATTTGCGGGTTGGAATGTGCAATTTCCACCCCATGCATGAGCTGGGTCCTTCATTTAGCCCTTAAACAGGTTATCTCAGTGTTTCATAGATACGTCTTGTCCTAGCGATCATACTTAGAGCTTCTTATCAAAACAGAGAATCTTGTTATATTTATATGTCCTGTACCCTATGTTTTAGACTCCTTCTGTGCCTACAGTCATGTGTTTGTCATTGCTTCTTGGTATGTGCACACATGAGTTAACAGGAGCGACTTGGCATGTTGATTGCTTTCTATGTGCCTGGTGTGGGGTTTTGGTTTTGTTCTTGATTTATACATTTGTTGTCAGCTTCCTTCCTACCAACCAGAAAACTGAGGAATCTTTTGGGTAATTAATAGAAGAGGTTGCAATATGTCTTTATGCAGGAGTCCCTAAAGTGGTGATTATATATATCTATATTTTATGTTTATGAATGTTAGCATTCTTTCTTGAGACCTGGAACAAGAAATTCTAAGGGATATATCAAACAATTTAAAAACATTTCTTTTTTTTTTTTTTTACCTTTGCAAGTGCACATATATATGTCTTTTCCACATCTAGTGCAAGCTGCAATGTATGATTCCTGAAGCCCTTTAATTCTAGGTTGAAAGCTGAGTTCACATTGCATGAAATTTCTGTTTAATTGCCCTGCAATGAACTTAGCCCCTCAGCGCTTCTCTCTGAGTGAGTTTAGACTGCTTTACATAGTCAATCCATAAAGTTAACAATTTAGTTGTCCCTGATCTTATTTCATAATGCTGTTTTATAAGTAGTCTTTCAAACTTCTGTGTTCAATAAAATTCCCTTGAATAAATGGATTCATGTTAGTTTAAAAATGGAAGAGAAGAAAGCACTTTCTGAAATCTTAAACCTAGCAAGATGTTTGATATAGTTAAAAGATCAAACAGTCTGAAAGAAAGAGTGAAAACACAGAAATATTTGAAATTGAACAAAACATTACAAAAATACCCCATATATGCCCAGGGATCTCAGCCGTCTCCCAATACCAGTTAAATCAGATCAAGCAAAAGACATTTTGGAAAGAAAAAGTACGTATGTAGGAAAAATTATATCTATGTCTATCTATCCATCTATATTTCTTGAGATTCTGAACATATGGATTTCTAAAGGGAATAATATAGAAAAAAATGTTCTGAAGCTCTGGCAAATAGAATATTCAGACTGTATGCAGATAAATTATTTGACTTAACTCACAGTGTAAATTATTTGATTTAACTCACAGTGTCTGTAGACTCTTTAAAAATCCAGGCTCTGATGTAAATATTACCTTCAAGACTACCTAAGCTCAGTTCTTCATTTGATAAAACTTAGTCCAAAAAGATGGTTAAGTTAAAGTAAAATCAAAGTTAAACTATGATTTTTTTCCTGCAATAACAATGTTTGCTTTTATCAAGTCTACCAGAGCCCAATGCAAATGGAAGCAGAATTTCCCTTAATAAAGTCTTACCACTTATAGAATATTCTGATTTTTTTAATGAGAAAGAAACCAAGACGTCTGAGGATTCAAAATAAAGAAAATGAATAAAACAATACTGAGAATTTCAAGAATCTATGGGTTTGAGTTGAAGATAGAATTGTCTTTTTTTTTTTTCTAGATATTCCTTAGGTCATATGGAACAAAACTGGGGAAAAAAGCAAAAGATAATCTTAATTGGATATCATTTTAAGAGACAGATACTCCAAATGACTATTTTGGAATTCAGTATTTTTATCTGTGTGGGAACAAAGATACAAACCTTACTGTAAAATTAAAAATCCCACAATTTATTTGCTGTTCATTAAATGCTCTAAGCCATAGACCCGAAGTGATACAGTTCCACAGAGAGTAAGGAGAGGGTAGAGGGAGCCTTTGGGCACTTTGCTGACGTGGTCAGGGTGGTCTTCAGCACCATCCATCACTTCCTGTGTGCACACCTCCCGCTTAGCACTGCTAGAGTGCTCTTCATGGACAGTCCAGTGATCCAGATTTTGCTCTTGTCTTCCTCAAGGAGAGCTCCCCTCTTTGAAAGTTGCCAGTTCTATGTCTAAATCCCTTTGAGTTCTCCTGGAAGACAAAACTAAACCGATACATTAACTGGATTTGAAATTTGATTGGCTCAGAATGGTTTTATCTGATGTTCTTCCAAGATGGCCTGTCTGTAACAACCAGAGGCTGAGTACCGCAGAGATTTTAGGCACGATGGCAAGACAAGTGAGGAGGCATTTGGGGGCAAGAGTTTCAGTGCCTATGAAATCAGAACAACAGGAGTCACAGTTTTTGCACAGACGCTGGGCCTTGAGACAAGGCTAGACTTGCCAACCCTCACCACCCCCCCTCAACACTCCCCGCCTATTGTTTTTGCTGTTATTCCAAGTCCTTACACAACAGCAACAGCCCAGGTGACTGACTAGCTATCTCAACCTTCTTAGAGTTTTGGGGTATAAAATCCTCCAGGACTAACCTAATGTGAAGCATGAAGGTCAGAATCTTACTAGCAAGTTCTTGACCCCACCCTACCTTTAATTCTGATCCTGTAGCTTGAGTTTTCTGCCTCCCTGCTTTGCCCTCTGAATACTTCAACTTTGCTTTCCTCACCTGAACTGGCTGGCCGGCAGTCGTCCCCAGAGGTTTGCTAAAAAAAAAAAAAAAGAAAGAAGGATGAAAGAGAAGAAGATTAATTTCTAGACTTTTGTAGGCCTTTAATGAGGAAAAGGGAGCTATGTACAACATCACAGGTCCATATCCTGACAGCCAGGAATACCATCCTTCCACATGGTATCAAATCCCTGCTGCAGGTGGGGTTCTAGAGACTAACATAAGCAATAGAAGAGACAGTCCCTTTTACTGTAATGTTACCCCTCATTGTTTTCTTGCTGGAGTTCAGAAGCGACATGGGGAGATAAAGCCACAAAGTACAATTTCCTGAAAACAACATAACTACTTTGAAGCCAAGTTAACTATAATGACTGCAACATATCTGCACTTCAGTGTCAATGAGATGTGACATTAGTAAGTTGCCTTTCATTATAAAATGAGTTTGTAAGAAGTAAGAAGTTAATTCTCAATCTGGGAAGTGCAAAGGAGGGAGGCCCCAATTAAATTAGCCATTCATTTACTAATTTTTGATAGAACATCTACTTTGTGTAATAAACACAGGCATACCTCAAAGATGTTGTGGATTCTGTTCCAGACCCATCGCAATAGAGTCACACAAGTTATTTGGTTTCCCAGTGCATATAAAAGTCCCACTTCCACTGTACTGTCGTCTATTAATTGCTCACTAGCATTGTGGCTTTGAAAAACAATGTATATGCACCTTAATTTAAAAAATACTTTATTGCTAAAAAATGCTGTTCATCACCTGAGCCCTCAGCAAGCCACAGCAGTAACATCAAGGAAAACTGACCACAGGTCACCATAGCAAACATAATAACAATAATAATAAAGTTTGAAATATTGTGAGAAGAACCACAATGTGACACAGAGGCATGAAGGGAGCAAATGCCTTTGGGAAAGTGGTGTGGAGAGCCTTGCTTAATGCAGGATTACTGCAAACGTCCCACTTGTAAAAAACGCAGTGTCTGTGAAGCACAGTAAAGCAAAGCCCAATAAAACGAGGTGTGCCGGTGTAATATTTGAGTTTTTATGATGAGTTTTGGATACACAACTCATTTAATCCCCAAAATAACCCTCCAAAAAAATCAACATGAGATCTATAGAAGTTAGGTAACTTGCTAGTACTCATAACGCTTGGGGGTATACAGACATGTAAAACATGCTTCTTACCTTCAAAAATGTTCATTTCAGCAAAATCTCATTTAAAAATTATGATTATTGAAGATGGATCATGCACTTTCTATCCTCCGATCCTCAACTCCTGGCACAGTCATCGGAAGCTACTACAGATTCAGAAAATACTGGGGGTAAGAATGAAGTAATTAACACAATAACTCATCTTGAGAAGCCTGTGGAGCACCTGAGAAAGGCATTTGAATTGGTGAAGAGGCGGTCTCTGCGTGGGGGTCGCTGAGATGACCAGGACTCTTAAGTTTAATACATCTATCACCCTCAGATCGTTTATTAAGATCCATTTTTAAAAACCATCCATTTAAAGTGAATGAGACTAATTTCCAATGCTTTTGATTGCTTTGCTTTTCAGAAGCAACATTAGGTTACCCTGATTTTCAAGTTCCAGTTTTGACTTGAAAGAGAAGGCAAAGGATCGGAAATTTGCTGTTAGAGGACAATAAAAGATAATCTAAATAAAAGATGAGCTAAATATCAAGTGGTTGCAGGAAATTTAAGAATAGAAAGCAATTAGAGAAAAGCTTAAATATTACGAATCAAGCTTTTGGATCCTGTTCTTTTCTAGCTTTAAAAATGACTGATGACTCCTTCCTCTTACAGAATAAAATCTATGTCCTAGCTGAGTATTTAAGCCTACAATCTAACTCCACCATTCAACACCAAACTCAAAGCCACCTCTCCCATAAAGGCCTCCTGGATTCTCCCAGAGAATTCATTTTCTCTGCCCTCTTTGGCACATTTAATTAACATATTTTTTACAATACTCAATAAAACTACCTTGTATTAGAGCATTCTGCATTGTCTCCGCTTTTTCAATGTTTATGTACAGCAACTAACACAACAAAAAGACCAAGAACTGTTTGTTGAATAACAATTAGAAATGAGTAGCTAGAAAGCATTTTTGAAGATATGATTATATAAAAACCTAACTCCTGACTGTCTGTGTTAATGGTATAGAGAGTTTGGATTACTCCAATGAAGAGAATGTATCTTTCAACCATTCTCTTTGGGGAGGCTCTATAGAAATAGAAATTCACAAACCAAACTGATTTCAGTTCAACACCTTTTTGTTTTCACTTTCTGATAAAGACACTAACAAGAAAAGAAGTGGTCATGCGGCATCCAAAAGCTTCAGGAAACAATAATAACAGTGTGCCAGAATAACCTACAAACTGCCCCATGAGCCTCTGATTACTTAAAAATGTGGTCAGACTGTACTACAGAGATACATCTGAATGAGGTGAAAGGAGAAAATTGTAGAAAAGACACTTGAATAGGATCACTCCAGAAAGGAAATGACAAGAAAGAAGCTCTACTATGTCATTTTTTCCCTTATATCTTGGGAGTTCATGTTTTGAACAAGAGTGGTTTCTATAACAATCAATGAAACAGGTACGAACTATTGAGCCCCTGCTGTGTGGCAGGTCCTGTTCGGTTTTGAAATCACTGAAAGGTTTGACTACGAGGAAGATGTTATTTAGGTTCTGTGAAAGATAACACGGGAATAGGATTTATTGAAACCAATTCTGTGATCAGAATCACTTCTTTTATTAAGGACTGCTAAACTAAATACAGCTGCCTTTGGCAAGCGCCAGTGTGTAATAAAGTTTCATTGATACCTAAGAGGACAAAGAGAGAAAGTGTGAGAATGAACTCTTGGATAATTTTTAAAAGACACCTAGTACCAAAACATTCTCTCAATTTTTACTATAAGCCTCCTTTCCAATCAAAACACTACAAAAGTTATTAAAACATTTAAATTGCCTGACTTTGGTCTTGGTTTTTCCTCGTTCCTTTTGCTACTTTTCCATTTTATGCCTCCATTTTCACTTCTATAAAATGAGGAGCGGTGGGGAAGGAATAGCTCAGCAGTAGAGCGCATGCTTAGCATGCACGAGGTCCCGGGTTCCATCCCCAGTGCCTCCATTAAAAAATAAAATGAGGATAATCTGCCAAGCTGTATCGTAGCATTATAGTGAGACTAAACAAATACACATACAGGACTGATAAATTTTAAAAACACGCAAACAATTATTGTCAGTTATATGGTAATTTATTATTTAACGACCCCAAGAAGGAGCCACAGAATGAAGCCAGAGATATAAGTAATTCGGAGAATATGCAATTATTTCTCACTTTGTCTAGAAATAACATTATAAAGAAAGGGAAATATAGCAATGTCCATAGCTCTTATGAGTTAGAAAAATGAGCTTTATCCTGGCTCTAAATTATGAATCAGGTTTTTTAAATACTCTTTCATTTATTTGGAGAGGTGGGGGGGTGGGGAAAGCCTTTATCTTTCAGCTTCCTATTACGTATGGGAACTAATATGGTAAGGATTCCCATTATATATGGGAGTTAATATTAAGTTTAGATGGCTTGCAGAAAATCACGCCTTGCGCATCTTTAAAGGAAAGAGCAGAGACATAAAACGTTGAAATTATCGCTTGGTCAGAGGAAACTATCCTTGGACTGAGGAAAGCATTGATTGTGTTTACACATCACCAGAACAGGCTGCTGCTTTTCTTTTTTTAAATCAAGTAAAACAAGTACTTAGTCTTGTTTAAGGAAAAACAAAAAGAAGTTTCTTTTAGTTGGACTGATTTAACTGCTTTGTTTCACTTCGCTTTGTTTCCTAATCCAGCCAATTAGTCCCAGTTGCACAAGTTGAGTGAACTTGCCTTAGAAGGAAAGAACTCTTGTGATTGGGGTATGACTGAGGCTCTCTCCTTAGCACAATCTGTGGCTTCACCCTGTAGGCAACGGGAACCTAGCTGGGACTGTGAGATATTGAAAAAGCAAGACTATTGCACTATGACAAAAGATGGAAGGAAAGGCGAGGGATTGCCAGAGAATTGTCTTCAATAAATTAATGTGGAAAAATAAAAGGACACCATTTAAGAAAAGGAGGCAGTACCATAAACCTTAAAGGGAGGTCATGATCCTCCTCCTCTCACAGCAAGGGTCACTCTAATTATTGCATTTAGTGCCGTAGGAAAAAAGATTGAATAATCTATCATGAACTAAGAAATTGTTGACATTATCTCTTTTACCACTGGGAGGGTTTTGTTTATCATTGTTTTTTAACTTTTGTTTCTACTTTACAAGTTAATAGATATGTGAGGATGAGTTAATTTCTATAAATGTCTTGAGATCCTTCAATATCATAGTTGCAGAATACATTATATACACCAAAGGAAATGTGCAAATTAAAGCAAAAATATATACATTTTGGAGGAGAAGGGGTACTTAAACTTATAGTCTTGACTTTAGAATAAGTGTTACCTTTTATCTAAATTTATTCTTCTTGGCCGCAAGAAGGGTAATTCAGAAAAATTGAAATGAATTTTGAAGATGACACCCTCATTGATCTTGATGATTTAGGGAAGCTGGTTCATCCTTCCTTTCATGCCGGATTACCTTTAATGTTTTCCAGGGGAACGCAAGTGCATCCATGCAGTGGCTCCCTAAATCTTTTGCCTTACAGAATGACCAGCTGGAGTTCTTGGGGTGGGCTATGAAGGAGGCAGAGGCATTAGGATTCTGCAATGCACTAATTGATTTAGCAGCAGTTTAAAACAATGTTGAGCATTGTCAGGGAGGTTCCTTTGAGGTATTAAATCAAGTTTCCCAAGATGGATTGCATGCTAACCACATACTATCTAAAAATCTCAAGGGCTGTTTATTGTTCTGCAATTTATGATCGCCTTGTTAGAGGACTGCACATCAGCTTCCCTCGAGCCCAGGAAGAAACAGAGACAAATAGCATGCAAACTATATTGAACAATTCATTATATTATACTGTGGAAACCTAAGCACAGCATGGAGATAACCCTTTTATGCATGCTGCCTTATTGAACAGTAATCACTCCGTAATGCTTTAGATATTTAAATCATATTTATAATAACACATATTAATGTAACATCCCTCATAAAGTTCTCAAGGCATTTTATGGGGTATATAAACCATGGAAAAATACAAAATTTTAAAATGCAGATATACCTACCCTGGGGTCTTTGAGGCAACCTAATGAGGAATATATACAAAATCCCAGGCTGACAGTTTAACTATTTAAGTAGCATATAGAATAACTCAAACGCATTTTAAGATATTGCTGGTTACGGACTCATTCTTTATCTAAATATTTGGCCAGGTTGTGTAAGTGCTTATTTTCAGTTTTACTATTATGGGTAGGAAGAAAGAGAGATTAAAAAATGTTTAGAACATTTTCAGTCAAAGCTTTCACATTCTCATGCCGGAAAATCAATCACTGATTTGGGTTTATGTATTCTGTCAAACTACATTATTAGAGCCATGGGGTTAATTTTAAAACAAATGAAGGTATTTATCTTGGCATGGCTTGCCTAGATTTGGCGTAGGGCTGTGCCTCTATGTGTCTGGTAGATAATTCAATAATTAGTTGTTGACTGATTAATCTGTTTATCCTCAAAGAAATGAAACAGGGAGCTTTTGAGGTTTCATAAGGATACTCTGTCCTTTTCACGATATGGGAGGTAGGTCATAGGGGGTCTCATCGATCTAGTTTCTTCACTCGAATTTTTCTTTTAGTTTTTTACCCTTTAGTGGTTAAACATATAACTGTGGAAAAGTTTGCGAACAACCTAAGAATGTACATGGCAGTAATTAATGCTCCGGGGGCGGGGGGGGGGGGGCCCGCATTTTCTTATTCATAACTTCCAAAACAGAAATAACATGAGTTAAAGAATACTCCTGTTCATAGCGATCCCGCGTTCATGTGAATGAGACATACAACGTTTCATTCTCTAAAATGTAACTTGTTCAAAACTCCAACAGAGGAGAGAAAATAATAGGAAAGAACATCTCTGACTGCAGACTCCAGACCATTACCCTCCCAACTGCAGTCTCTCAGTTCCCTTCATCGTACATGGTTTGATTCTATTGTGTGCACACTTTCTCCAGTGGCTAGAAACACATCAAGTGTTCCCGGAAAGGAAGAGAATCAAGGCAGGATAACCAACTCCCAAGTTGCTCAGTAGCCCTTCCAGGGTCAGGAGCCGTTCTTGACAAGATCATCTGTTACACATGAATACAACTTAGAATGTTTCACACAAAGGACGCATTACAGTGTGAATAAATGGTTTCCTTTTTTGTTGAGAAAGAATAGAACCCAGCAGGAATCAGTGATTAGTGTTGACATTCAATTGTTTAAATATAATGAAAAATTTTTTCAGTGCTATCCTGCAGGCTGTCTGGTTCTGTGTTCTTAATTTTTAAGAAAGCTGTTAAATCCAGAAGTCTGCTCACTGTTTAAGTTGCAGTGGATACAAACCGCTTTTTATGAAAATAGGGCTTTCTGGAAATACAGCTAAGCTCAGTCTAACGACAAAAGAAAGGCTCTTTCTTTAGAATGGATGAGATGCTCTGTTGTTTTAACCAGAACTGTCTAGACCACTTTTCTCTGATTTTCTTAAGTTCTGAACTCAGGCCTTTGGAGTCAAAGCATAAAGCAGCAGGAAAGATTAAAAATATTTCCAGAAGCTCTGTAACTGAATCTCAGTTCACTCCTGATCATCACGTTTATACAATTCCTGGGACTGCCTATTGCATTCCCTTTGCTTTACTCAGTGACTATCTAGTGAGGACCTGCGAGGTGCGAGGTTCTGTGCTGGGTGCTGAGAATTCAGCAACAAACCTCAACTCCCTGACTGCGTGGGATTTCCAGTCTAAGTGCTTTCAACTTCCAGGTGATTAGATGACTTGGGGGAAAAAGTGTATATGCATGTAGTCTCCAAAGCAATTTTATTATTTCAGTAAATCCGATAGAAGCCTGACATGGGCTTTCTCATTTTAAACAATTGATCAGCCTTCCTCATGCTCTTATAATTAAGAACACTCCAAATGTTACAACTTGAATGAGAGGGAGTGACAATTAAGTGCTTTTCCTATATATGCATGCTGAGGATGCTAGATGTGCAGAACTTCTGTGGAAGTCTCCCTGGATAGGTTTCAGGAGTTCTGGCTTCTTCCAAATGCCAGTGCTGCTCTTCACCCTTTAAGAGTTCCCCTGAGCAGCAGGAGAGGGCATAGCTCAGTGGTAGAGTGCATGCTTAGCATGCATGAGGTTCTGGGTTCAATCCGCAGTACCTCCATTAAAAAGTAAGTAAATAAATAAACCTGATTACATCCCCACTTCAAAAATACAAGTGAAATAAAGATAAAGTAAATTAATCTATTTAAAAGTTTCTTAAAAAAGAGTTCCCCCAACTGCAGATGCACATTGAAAATGTTCATTGAAAAAAATGTTCATTGATGTTCATTGAGAACAAATCAGAGGCTTCTGATGCAGGCTCTCATCTGGTTCTCCATTTGTGAACTGCCCTCCAGAGAAGCTGGATGATAGGATGATAGGATGTTCCCAGAAGGACGGCTGTTTAACAAATTAACTCCAAATCTGTCTCCACACTGTAACTTTTATTGAAGGGCCCTTATTTGTGTCTTTGGATCAACCCAGAGTCAGCCTCCTTCCTTTAACATAAGACAGCTTTTAAAATGTTTTAACACAGTGGTAATGCTCCTCCGATCTCCTGTGAACTAAACCCATCAAATCTTAAGAAAACACGCATCGCTTGATGTGGTTCAGAGATTTTCCCACATTCTTGTCATCTGCTTGTCTCTGAGCCAATACAGGTAACTCCACATTCCTCTACTCTGGCAAGATGTTCCTGACGAAACTTCTGTGGTAGGAACTCTTCCATATTACTTCCTGTTTTGTCTATTAACCTGGAATCTTACCATAAGTTTCCTAAAATAATTTGATCAATAATCACTAAAGCTTATATGGTAGTAGTTAAAGTGTGGCTCAGGAATTAGACTTCCCGTCTCCAAATCTGAGCACTGCTGATAACTGGCTCTGTAAACTTGAACCAACTGATTGACTTCTTAAGACTCTTTCTGAGTTTGTAAAATGGGGAATCTTATTTGGTTGTTGTTAGAAATTTACAGTAAATTAGATAAGGTAGTAAACAACCCACATAGGAACAGAAATACAGTAAGCACTGTTAGAACTGTTAGCTGTTTCTATTAACACCAAGAATACTTCCAGTCATGGTAATTAGCATGATGCTTTATTCAGGTAATCAAGTTCCTTTTTTTGGTTATGTTTATTTGAAATATTGGAACATCTGTTTTTCAGACACTGAAGTCTAAAATGATGCAAGTCTGCTAAGTTCTTTGTGAAATCAACTTGTGATCGGCTTTGATACTTGGAAACACCAATTCTGTTGAACTTTGAACATGCCAGCTCATTCCAAAGGTTTTAGCGTAATTGTTTTAAAATGCCTCTGTCCCAAATGTCTAGAGGTTTGATTCATATGTTTTAGGTATACCTAGTTCTTTATATAAGGCTGAGAAAGCTTTAGAAACATAATTTTTCTCAAAACAGTCTTGGAGTTTAAGCTGAGGAAGATGGCAGTTATTCATACTTAGTAGATGGGGAAACTAAGGAATTGAAGGGTTAAGTGAGTTGTGACAGACCAATCTGACACATAAAAGTAGACTGAATATTATTTTTAAAAAATGTTTCCTGTGGAGTTTGAGCTCTACTGCTTCTAAGACTATTTTGAATAAGAAATCATATCTCTCTCATAAATCCTGGTAGATTAGATTCTGGAGGAAATGTGCAAAAACATCAGGTAAAGAAATAAAGTAACTGGCATTGGTGAAAGCTGAAAGGAAGTGGGGCACGGGCTGCCAAAAAATACAGCAAATAAACGACATCAAAAGCAGTTAAACAAGGGATATTAAAATATCACTAGTAAGAGCAAACACGAAGTGAAAACTGAGTGAAATTTGTGTGACTTTGAAGTGGCCAAGATATTCATCTTTCAAAAATCTCTTTAGTATAAAAGAAGAAATTGGGCTGCCAAGTCATGAAATCTTGCAAAAATATATTTTCAACCAAAAGCCTGTTTGCAAAGTGCATTTTCACTTGAACATAGATCAGTGTGTTCAGATGACAGGGATCCGTGAGTATTAGTGGAAATGGCAAGTGAATTTTCTAAGCTTCTTACAACTATGTTAGAAGTCTCATGTACTCAGAGTAGTTTAGGGACTGTCTTCCTGGCTGATATTCCCTTTCTCAATCTCTTATAATAAGTAGGTAGAATTAACTATTTGGAAGTCGCCTGTCTGAATGAAAAAGCTAGAAGGTTTAAGTAACTCAGAGATGTCACTTTTCTAAATATTTTTAAGACCACAGCATAGCAGTTTTGTGTTTATCCATAAAATGACTTGTGTTAGTAGGTTCAATCTTTGTTCATTTAAATATCCGATACCACTATTCCTTTAACTGATGTAATTTTCCCATTCAATTAAAAGAACCAGTTAATTTGAACGTGGACACATAGCACATGTTTGCTAAATCAGGTGTTTTTAATTTTGAGATTCTTGGAGAACGTATTATTCGAGCCTGGAATGACGTTGCAAATCTGGACCAGAAGAACCAGTGAAGTCGGTCTGTAACTCTGTTATGCCAATTTGAGTGAGTCCCTTCATTTCTCCTAGTCTTTGTTTCCTCATCTGTTAAATGCTATATTAGTCAGAATGGGCTAGGCTATGCTGCAGTAACAAATAATCACCAAAATGTAGTGATTCTTCATGGCAGTAACTCAAGAACCCAGGCTTATGGAGGCTATATTCTGTGCCTTCATGATTGCCACGAGAGAAGAAAAGTTGCTCCAGCAATTAAGTGTTTCTGCACGTAAGTGATATATGTCACTTCTGATTAAATTTCATTAGTTAAAGCAAGTCATGTGTCTATATCCAGCTACAAAGGAGTGAGGAAGTGCAATCCTATCATATGCCTGAAAGGAGAAAAACTAGACTGTTTATTAATAGTACTATTACTCTCTAGAATAAATAAAATTACTTACTTGAAAATACTTGGAATACAACATGCTTAATCAATGACTGTATTTTGTTTGTATTTATTTTTAAAGTAAAAGAAACTAAATATTCTAAGAACGGTACCGTATGACATAGAATACCTTAATAGGCTTAATCATATGGAAACTTCAGATCTTATTATAATTTTACAAGATTATCATGTACAAAGACTGTGAGGATGCTTGAGGCTGTCAAAAAGTACAAAACAACTCTATTTAAAAAAATTAAGGTACACTGGGTGAGGATATAGCTCAGTGGTAGAGCTTCTGCTTAACATGCATGAGATCCTGGATTTATTACCCAGTATATCCATTGGCAAAAAAAAAAAAAAAAAAAATTAAAGTAAAAATAATTTAAAAATAGAAAAACTAAGATCCATGTTTCAGTTTCCAAAGTTTAAAATTTTTATTTAAAAAATTAAGAATGTTAACTTTAAATAAATAAATTTTAAAAATTGAAAAACTTTTTGTTTCAAATTTACCAGTATATACGGACCTGTTTTTGTTTTTGTTTTTTTTTAATCTCCTTGTGAGTTGTGTTTGTATCCATGGAGTAAATTCAAGAATGGAGATAATTCAAGCAACTGTTAATTTTGCTTCATTTTTCCTGCAGACAGAGCTACCTGGATAGATTACAGCAAAAACAGTCAGAGGTGCAGTGTTTAAAAATAAAATGAGTTGCTTTCCTTCGTTTGGATGACATCAGATTCCTTCTGTTTCTGTGCCTTCAGTTTCCAGTGCAAAGAGAGCGTCAGTCCTGTAGAGAGAAAAACAACAGGGCATCTCACCCCAAGACAGCAGCCTCCACGGGCGGTGAAGGGAGCCAGAGGAGTCAAGGAGAAGTGAATCTCCGCCCCCTCACCCCTCTCCTGGCTCCACCCTGGGCTGAGGACTTCTTCATGAAAAAGTGTGCTCAGTGTAGTGTGGAGAAAGCATGCCAGAGCGACTTCAGCGCGCAGTGAGCCCCGTATGCCTTGTCAGCAAGGTGCTACTGCTCAGTGAGAAGCCCACCTCTGTCACGTACATGATGTGCAGCTTGAGCCAACCCCTAAAGCTCTCCAAACCCCCGTTTCCTCGTTTGTACAGTGATGAAATATCACTTGCATCTACACCTTGCTGGGCTTAAGAGAGAATCAAAGCATGTGATGCTGGTAAAAGTGATCTGCCAGGGTGAAAAATCAGATAAATGTCTGGTTATGTTTTCTCCATCAATGTGCCCTCGACCTCTGTCCATTTTTCTTTCTATACACACGGGGTGATGCGGCTCGGTGAGGCCCGACACCCTGGTGTAATAGATAGCTGTGTCCCATTCCATCCCAACCCGCTCTCAACGACGCACAGCATAAGTCAATAGGAGTGGTATTGCTCCTATTGCGGAACGCCTGCAAATCCATTAAAAAAAATAAGTAGTTTTCAAATACGTGGACTTGTAAAACACGAGTGGCATTACTCTTCTTCAGAGGGTCCAGACTGTGGTAGAAAGTGACTTCGGCATCTGCTTAAGAGAAAGATGGCGTACTTACAGATGAGGAGGCCATGTTCCCGCTCCACTGTGGCGTAAGGCAGGTGGTATTTGTAACATCCCTTATTGACTTAAGGGGTGAACAGCAGCAGAGGCCACCGTGGCAACAGCAAAGGCAGCATCCCCACGGGCAGTCAGCACTGACTCCTAAGGTAGGCACTGTTTGCCCAAGCATAAGAATCTGGCAGGTCGCATTCATGGCTGAATAAATGATAGTGTGTCAGAGAAAGCGAGGGTGGAGGACAGGCTTGTGTGTGTCAGACTGTAGGTACCACGGGAGCTCACACAAAGGGCATCAGTCATAAGAAGGGGCCAAATTACAGAGATGTCACCCATGACTTTCCACATCATTTCCCCAACACTTCTTCACCTCCCACCAATTCCAAAGAAAACGGCTATTTTAGATCCTAACCTGAATTGAGTGTTTCCCCCTTGCATCTTGTTGTTGTACTTTTTTCCTGTCTAGTCGTAACATGCACCAAAAACAACATGTGAGGACAACCTTCACTGAGGATATACCCTGTGGCTTGAGCACACGGTTCATTATAGAGCTGCAGTCCGAGGTTGGCAGTCTTACTTAATGGAATAACAGATAGAGAACAAGAAGAATAGGTCCCTTGTCTCTCAGTCTATTAATAGTGGAACCATTAATACTGCAAAATTACTGGTAATAAGAATATTTTAAGTGGGGGAAAGCCTTTGCAATAAATGAACTTTTATAGCTAAAATGGTTCTTAGAACATAAGTCTAATTCTTAGGAAAACAGAGCACCAATTTACTGGATACACACATATTTATTACTTGTTATTATTGTTTGTTTACTATGTTATTCTTCCTTTCTAAAAAAGATGTTTAGTCATTTCCCTCTCAGCAGCAATGTCCAAAAAATACACGGCAGCTCATGACCTGGGAGTATATTTATATAACATCACAAACGTTTTCCATGGCAACAAGCCTTGTCAAGCTGTCAGATGCCATGAGACAGACTTCTGAGCAGTTCCCAAACAAATGTAATTCTAATTTAGAAATGGATAGGATTCCTGCCGTTCTACAGTGATATCTAATATTTGAACCCACAAACAGAAGACTGCATGCTAAAAAAACTAAATAAATAAAAAGAAGATGCTTTCTTTTACAGACCCATGCCAGATCTATGTTGCCTCCTTGAGAGATGACATGTGGTCATCCTCTAAACTTCATTTACTTGGAGAGTAGTTTGTTTTCAGAAGATGGTGTCTATGGTCTTGAAGTTCTGGTGATTTTTCTCAAGCAATCATATTTCATGAACAGTTAAAATTCAATCAAAGTTTTAAACATTCAACAAAGTAAAACCTGCCACCATTGATATTCCCCCATGAGAATTATAAAGATTTAAAATTGAAGTGACAAGAAAGAAAAAGTGGCTTTCTCATTCCACCTCTCTTGTACTTCATGATGACTCAGAAAGCCACAGATGTTTGATAGAGAGCTTCCATCTAGTTCTTTGATATAAATTAATAGATAATAAATGGATGGATGGATGGATGGATGGATGGATGGATGGATGGATAGATGGCTAGATAGATCTATCTCATGGTTAATTGACAGGTAACTTTCATTAATCTCAGGATATATAGTTTATTTACGTCAAGAAGTTAATCATTACACAAATTTTGCACTTGAGCCAACTAGGAAAAAAGAAGTAGAGTTATTCAACCTGCATTCTTTATTAAGTTTTTGGGAAAGTTGAGAGGAAACTCTAACAGAACAAATTTCTTACCTAGACGACCTTAGAACTCAGAAGACCTAGATTCTTGTCCTGGTTCTGCAGTTGTTTTGATAAGCTATTAATACATAACACACCACCCTAAAACTTAGTAGCTTAAAAAATACATATCTCTAATGATGGTGTGGGTTGGCTGTACTTAGCTAAGCCCAGTCTTGAGGGTGATCACCCAGGAGCTGCATTCAGCTCGTGGGGAGTGACACCTGGTATCAGGACACTGGGTCAGCTGGACTGTCTCTCTCCCCAGTGTGTCAGGTTATCTCCCTATCCACATCGCCTCTCCTACAGAACAGCCAGACTTCTCAGTGGGGCTTAGGGATTCCAAGAACACAAAAGCAGAAGCACCCACATCATCTTAAGCTTTAGACTTGAAATTAGTACAGTGTTGCTTTTGCTGGATTCTACTCATTATAGTGAATTGTAGAGTCAAGAGGAGAGGACCACGCAGGTGTGTGGCTATCAGCAGGTGTGGTTCTTTGGGGACCACCAACATAACACGCTACTTTATCACAAGTAGTGTGACCTGAAGAACCGTCGAATGAAGAGGTTGCTCTAGATTAAAGTCTACCTTTAATAGTCCAGAGCTCCCTGAGCCATTCAATACGGTATAATATTTCAGGAAAACGGACTCCCAAACCCATACAACCTTAGGCTTATTTTCAAATCCACACTGACCCTTCCTCACATCTAAGAGAATTGGTGAGCAGCACAAACTGAGAACATCTTAACCATGGCTTTCCTCTTATATCTTCTCCTCCCCCTGGAGTCCATATTTCAAATGATGGCTCTCTGTACTCCCAGTTGTCCTTGTCAGAAATCTGGAAACCATTCTTGAATCCTCTTGTCAATAATATCTCCCAATCAGTGAGTCATAACAATCCTATGATGCAAAGTCCTATTACTATTATGATCCCCATTTTTCAGATGAGGAAAGTAAGACACAGTTAGGTTAGACGCAGGTAGTTTATAACCTGCTAGTACACACAGAACTAGTAGTAAGTGGAGAAGTCTTAACCATGACACTGTACTAGGAATGATGGCCCCCGATCCCCACAATATGTAAAGATCTGAATGCAAACAATGATTGCAAAGACTTAAAGGTTTTTTGAAAGCATAGTATACACCCTTGAATTGTTTGTGTGACAGATAATTTGTAAATAAGTCATATTTTCAGTAGTGGTGTAGCTCCAGGAGAATGGCTTGGGGAAAGGATAAGTTAACCATCTTGAAAATAATTTGTGGCCCTATGATCACACACACACATACTGAAAAACACATTTTTGTGTTTAGTTAACTCTTACAACACAAATTGTACGGAGGCCCTAATATAAATTCTGTTTTACAAGTGAGGAAGACTAAAATGTTCGTAGTAAATGACTCAACCCAGCAAAGCTAGCACTTGAATCAAATGTAGAAACTGCTAGAAACGAGTAGCTAGTAATTAATTAGCTGAAGGAACTGGGCATATGGCACAGGTTAAAATTGTTCGGAAGGCCATCATTCTGAGGTCAGGCTCTCCGTAACAGGATTAATCTCTTGTTTTGTATCTATTTTAGTTAAAACCTCTGCAGAGAAATGTTAGGTGAGGATCATGTGCTACAAACTTTAACTAAATAGTTTTGAAACTGTTTTTAATGCAATGTTTGTGTTGGGGGTACAAGATAAGGTCCTCGAGACACCTGAAGTTTACATAAAGGCTTTTCTGGAAATAAGGAAAACTATTCACAGAACTGTTTCTTCTCCCAAGAGTGAAATAAATCAACAAATTACTATTTAAAGAATGTGAGTAATCCCCTTCCCCTCAAGTTTTTCAAATGACTTGTTATGGCTCTGGATATTTTTTTCCACTAATTTTCACTGCAAGGAGAAAAATACCACATTGGCCAGGATATGAAACTTTTCTTTGAAGCCACTGAACAGTTCCAGTTTGGCTGGTCACACTCTCCCCCGTGTTAGCTGCTGGCTTTTGTTGGACAGCACCCCCGGGGAACCATCCCTGGGGACTGCGAAGGTATTTCTTCCATCTTCTGTGTTTTCCTGATGCCATACATTAAGGACAATTAGGAAATGAATTTAACATAGACCTAATAAACACTGATCTGAACAGTTTCTGCAAATTCACGTGTGCTCATTTCACTCAAAGATTGGTTAATTTGATTAGTATTCCTCAGATCTGCCCTCTCTCTGTGGTTCTCAGTTTCACCCAAACTTAATATCAGCCACCATTTGGTTTATATTATCCCCTACTCCACCCCAGCCTTCTGGCAATTCTTAAGTCTACTATATCTAAATTCATCTATTGATTGCTATTAAACTCCTATAAATTGATAAATCAAAAATACACATTAGTGACAGTGAAAAAGTAGGGATGTGGAAATATCAATTCCTCCTACTGCCTCAAATTACGTCTGGGGCATTTTTTTTAACTTGCAATGTATTCATCTAAGGCCACGTCATGAGAAGGAAGCAGGAGAGGTTTATTGGGATGTTTGGCCCAAGGTCTACACAGATTGTCCGCTCTGCTATCCTAACCAAAGTGACCCAGTCAGACCACTTTTCTCATACGTGCATCTCTGACTCCACCCCAGGGAACCCATACTGCTGTATAATGTATAGTTCTGTTGTGTTTTCATCTAAGAGATCCAAGTTCCTTGAGTTTATTTTTGGAAAAGCAGAAACACTTTAAGAATATATTTCTCCCAAATTCTGAGGCCCGAGTAGGAGTTAATATATCGGTCACAGAATCTTAGGAGTAAAAATGAGGTCAGAGAGTATAGAGTCCAAGTTCTAACGATTCTTCCTCCTCGAGATCCCTCAAAATCCATCTTCCACTGTCTTTCTTCACAGCCACTGCCTCCGAGTCTGTGACATCATCTTCCCTGTGGGCTACCAACTTCTCGCCCACATCCTGAACTCCAGGCATCTCTCTCTCTCTCTCTCTCTCACACACACACACACACACACACACACACACACACAAACACACAAACGTGTGTGCATCTGCTGCCGAAGTAGCCTTACTGAGACACAATCCTGACCAAATTATTCCCTGGCTTAGAAATCTCCAATGATTTGCCATTCCCTGTTGGATGAAATCTAAACAAAACAGCATGGGCTTTCTGATCTGTTCCAACACCCCTTACCAGCCTAATCTCTGCCCTTTCCTTTCTGTGAACTCCTGCTCATGGGCCAGACATTTCAGTGCTGCCCAAAAAGCATCACGTTCTCTCACACCTCTCAGCCTCTCCACAAACGGTGCTCTGTCTGTCTGCCCTTCCTCCCCTTCTCCTCCCACTGAACTCCGGCTTATCCTTGAAGACCCACATTAAATGCTGCCTTCCTGGGAGCCTTTCCCAAAACTCACAGGGAGAGTTAGTATTCACCTGCTGCAGCTTCAACCCCACCCCGTCTGTGCACCTGCTAGAGCGAAATACCGCCCTGCATTGCTCTCTCCACTGGACACTGAGCGTGGAGCTGGTACCTTAGGCATCTTTCTGTCTAGATTTCTCCCTGGCACAGAGGAAGCACTTCAGTTAGTCATTCATTCATTCATGCGTTGAATAAACATGGCATCTTTGCTGGCTTAATATTGAAAAACATATTACACACGGTCTCTGCTGTCACAGGGTATAATTTAGTCAGGGAGAGAGACACTAGTCAAATACACAAATGAATATTCAGCTATGGTCTGTGATGTGTGCTTTCACAGAAAAGGGCAGAGGACAAGACAGAGAGTAAGGAAGGGAGGGAAGAGCAGAGGGGCAGAGAAGGTATCTCTGAATGTGTGGCATTTCAGTTGGGATCTGAAGGATGGGTAGGAAGTAGCCAAGCAAAGGGTGAGAAAGGGCATGTGCAGAGGTCTGAGTGGGAACGAGCTTGTGGAAGGAATTGGAAATAGGTCAGTACAGCGAAAACGAGAGTGAGAAAAGGGATCAGAATGTGGAAGGGGGCCAAGGGACAGGCAAGGCCAAATCACAAAGAGTCTGGGCTTTATTGGAAGTGCACTGGGAAGACGTTGAAGGGTTAATAATGTTGAAAGTCAGTTCCAGGAACAGACAGCACATTACCTTTGGAGTAACAAGAGGCTTTCTTCCTCAGGGATCCAGAATGAGAGATTCATTGAGCTAATGCTGGGATGGAGAGCCCAGAAGAGGGAAGAGTGTGTCACTCATCCTTTTAAAGAAGAATTATTGACAGCTTCCCTTCGGGGCAAGCCAACTCTATTTGTCGCCAAGAACTACAGTTTCAACTATTTGCAAAGTTATGAGATCACTCCCTTATGACTGAGAAAAACATGGACTGTGTCCTCAAAGGACTAATGCTCTGATTAAGGACCAGGCCACAAGTGAGCAACTAGGCACATGCTCTCCACCTTCACTTGGGTTCTAAAGCTCACTCAAACTCAACCTGCCCAAAATCAGACCCGCGCATCCCACTTTCCCACCCTCCCATCACCACCTGCGTCCATCTGGCCCCTCCCAGTGGTCTTTATCTCCATTCCTGACACTCCCATCAACCCCAGTTATCAATGCAGGCACCTTCCTTTCCCTCACCTCCCAGAACCAGTCCATCACCAAGTCCTGCTTATTTTCCTTCTAAACATCTCTCCAATCTGTCGAAATTCCCCATCTCCACCGCCATCACACAGTTCAAGCAATTATCATCTCTCGTCTGGACCGCTGCAACAGCCCGCTCACGGATACCCCCTGTCGATTCTTCAGCCCTCAAGTTTATTCTTCATCCAACAGGCAGAGAGAGCTTTAGAAATACAAACTGGCATCTCTCCACCACTGTCCATGTTTAAGGCAAACCTGGGAGAACAAGACTCCTTACTGTGAATTTGGATGCCTGAACTAACTGGTCTGGATTCTGCCAGCAGTTGCTTCCGTATACTTCTCTGCTTAATCCGGTGTGATGGTTCCTTTACTCTCTGCGCCCCTGCCACCCTGGGTGCCTTTCAAGTTCATGAGGGCATCATGGTCTATCTTTCCACCAAACCTTTATATGTGATGCTCCATCAGTTTGAAGAGACCTGTCCACTCTCAGCCCTGCTAACACATACATGTTTTTCATAGGTCAGCTCAACCATGACTTTACTACAGGAATCACCCCTCATCTTCTTCACTATTGCAAATTCCCCTGAAATACATTGCCACAGAGCCAGGTACCCATCTTGGGTAACATTTACAACGTGGATGCTTTACATTGGATTAAGGTTTCTCTCTCCTGTTCCACTGTAAGCTCCAAAGAGCAAGGACTCTTATCTGCCCTAATTCATAATATATCCCAGATGCCGAGTATGGAGGTCCTCAAAAATACCTATTGAATGAGGGAGTTTGTGCCACAGGATATGAAGTCCCTTGTCTGGATGGACTGAAATGATCCTCTTTCCTGCTCTGTTTCAGCTCCATAGTTTCTAAGGCCTCTCAGTAAGTCCGTGAGGAATTAAAACTCCACTCTCCTCAGTTTTCCTTTTAATCTATTAACAATTTCTATTGATTTTTTTCTACCAAATACCAGGTAATATTTCTACCAAATATCTTCTGCCACTGTAAGTTCAGACGACCAGCTTCCCTTTTCCTCCAGCAACCTGCCATTAGCCCTGCCTGGGCCTGCTCCTGCCCCCTTTCCAATTGGTTCTCTAGTTCCCTGCAGGGCAGCTGGAGTTCTCTTTCTAAAATGCAAAACCAACTGCATTCAGTTTGCACTCAGATTAAAGTTCAAGTAATTCTGAATCCTTTAATGAGTTCGCCGTATCCATTCAGCCGCACTCTGTCCTACTACCTGCTTTCACTGGTTGAGGGGAATTTAAACACGCCCTTCCCTCTGTCTGGGCTATCTTTCCTGACCCATTTCCTCCAGGTCTCAGCTTAGAAGCCACCTCTGCCAGCCCTTCCCCATCCCCAGGACGTTGGGTTAGGCGATGTCAGGACTCAGGTCAACTTTTTCAATAGCACAGCTCGTTTCACACGATACGGCGGTTGCTACGTCAGAGAGAGGGTCTTGATTTGGCTGGGTAAGTCAGAGGGTGTAATGTCATTGGTAGCCTTGCAAGACATATTTATGTATGAGTTGAGCATGAGTGACTTTCTGCTGAAGGATGAGAAAAGAAGGGCTCTTGAATGCTTGAATAAAAGTAGGATATTAAGAATAAGAGGTATGATTGCATCCAATTCCCTGTGGGATTCATGCATAAGGTGAGGCAGGGTTACATTATGACTTTTGTGGGCTCTAGGCACTTTTATCTCCATAGCCTACTTCCTACACACACACACACACACACACACACACACACACACATTAAGAAATATGTTTGAATAATTTGGCATCAAGATGAATATATTAATATTCCATAAGAAAGCATTTTCTTCAACCTGAAAGTTCTTCTTTCTCTGATCCTAAAAGGAATTAAAGAATTTTCATGGGGACTTGAAAGTATTGTGAGTCCTGTGTGCTGTGTCTACCTGAGTCAGCCCAGACTGAAGCTCCTCTGATGCTGGTGTGGCATCTCGAGTGTTCTGCAGCTCTCGAATGCCCCAGATGGAGGGGTGGTTACAGAAATGGCAGGACACCTATGGGAGAAAGCAGATGCTCCAAATACCCCGTGGACACTAGAGATGCCAAAGGGAGACTGGTAGGAGAACAGTAGCCCAAAGGGCATGAATATGTTCTTGGAGGCTGGCGAAATTGTCTCTTCTGAGCCCCAGAAATAGACAAAGGTTACTTTGTGCGATCATCAATGTCCCAACAGGAAACAGAGGGAACACGCAATAGGGGAGTGCCTGGAGGGTTTATCTGCAGAGGTAGAATTTGCAAAGGAGTGGGTGCAGGAGAAGCAGAAGGCAGGGGGCATGGAACCCATGGATTTATTCCCCGCTGGTCATAGAGCAGGGTGGATGAGGATGGAGAGTGGGTCGGCAGGGACAATGGGAAATCTGATTGTTTAATGATAATACAATCACATTTGTGCTCTGGGGCTGATGCTATCTGGGGTCATTTAGGTGAAGCCTATTTATTGTTACATCCTTTCCTAGACTGAAAACTCAGTGATGGTGGAGACAATGTTAGAGAGTCTTCGGCTGAATTCTTAGTACCTGGCACGTGATCTGGCACAGAGTAGTTGCTGAAGAAATATTTGTTAAAGAGATGAGTGAATGAACAAATGAGTGAATAAAAAACAAATTTCTGAGATTTTCTCTTCTAAAGTCAAGGATGCCAAAGGTTGACTGAAAAAAAAAAAAAAAGTCTCTGTTTTCCAAAAGAAGATATGGACCCAGCTGATCAGTAGAAATCACGGAGACTGCCTGAGGGAGCAAACGTTCTCCAGGACAAAACTGCCATTGTGAAGACAGCCTGGGGCTAGGGTGGGGCGTCTGAGCATAGTGCCTCAAACTCAGGAATCACAAAATGGAGAATTCCCTCAGGTAACACCTTCCCTCAGAAGGTGATTAATTGATACTCTTAGTTGCATATTAAAAAAAAACTATAGTACTTGTAGTTAACGTGATGTCTGCTGCAGGTCTTCTATTAATTACACCTCCTACTACTCATTCTGGCAAACAAGTCTGTGTAAGAGGCTCTGGAATATCCAATAAGTTATATGTTTCAGAGGTTGCATGGCTGGGGTGAAGGAGCACGTGACAGCATCTTACCCACCAATACCGCATACTAAGCCAAGTTCACTGCCTTATCTCTGTTAACCAACCTGGTGCGCTTAGCGTACCAGCACATCCCAGTTTTATCACTGGAGGTCCCACATCCTGGAAAACCCCTCCATTCAGGCTGGACTGGGAAAGCCGGCTCTATTCCCTCAGCATATGAGTTACTGATACATTATTTCTCAAGATGTATTTGATGAATGCAATTACTGCGTACGCATCTCCTTTATTTTGTTCAATAGGGTTTCCATTTTTCTTACTTGTTTCCGTTATTGCTTAGAGATTATATTTGATTTTTAATTATTAAAAAGTTTCTAAGTAATAATAGTGGTGTTACGGGTATTTATTTGAATTCTCCAATATATTATCCTTGTCAGCCAAGCTCAGGAACTTGGAATAGAGTGGGCAGCACGCAACATGCCATCTATATTATATCCCCAGTTTTGTTCTTGGGGTACAAGCAGTGTCCAGGATCTCTGGAAGCCAAAAATGACCCCTTGTCTTCCCAAGGAGCATGTGAGGCTTTCAGTGGAATCTCTCACAATCAGATTTGCTTACAGGCAGCAAGGTGGGCAAAACTATCTAAATTTACCCTGCGACTTTCACATGCCTCAGAGAAAGTAAGTAACACATGACATTAGATGCTTTCCTTTTTCCAAAGATGACTGGTGGGTGGAATCCTCAAACTCAAAGAAAAGGAAAACCATATGGGCATAAGATGGACTTTGTGTTAAAAGTGGATTTCTTTTCCTGTAATGAATTGTTCCATCCTTTATGTAAATAAAATTTTTTAAAGTTTCTCTAGGATACAACTCTTACAGCTTGCCCACTGAGTGGGTATGTTGTCAAAGAATATGAGGAATTTTTGAGTTGCTTTTAGCCTATGTGAAATTAAATATGCCACGAGGGATGTGTCCCCGTGTGAATTAAATTCCTAGAGTCCCCTGCTTTGCCTAAGAGCTGAATCTCTGTCCTGCCTGAAATGGATTCCATCCCAAGAAATGCCGAAGCAGCACGCCTGATGTGGGCTGAAGGGGACTAATGGTACGCTCCTGGGACATCCGTTTGGATAACTCTAGCTGAAATCTCTTGGGACAAAGTGAGACTTTGACATAGAACATATCTAAATGCTTTTCTGAATTTCTATTCTAACTGTGAGCAGTGGTCTTTATCACTATTTCTAAACTTGCAGGCGTAATGTACACCATCAAATAACCACCCCCTGGAAACCCTCTGAATGGCTCCAGTTCAGTGATATACAGAAGATCAAGAGAAATTATTAAGATAAGTCAAGCCTTGTTCAAATAAGAAGAAATCATTATGCTTAGTTCCTTCTTAGTTAGAGGGGAAACATTGACTCATCAATGCTTGAATTGTGACAATGACAATATTAATGTTGATCATAAATAACATTCTTGGTTCCTTACTCTTAAGGCATGAAATAATTTGCACTTGTTACCTCATGTAATCCTATGAGGTGGATATGGTGATCACCCCCATTTTATAGTCATGAGGAACATCAGACAAATTCAGTTTAAGAGCTGTTCTGTCTGGCTTCTTATCATGAAAAGTATAAACAGCATGAAGGGTAAGACTAAGGAACCGTTCCAGAATAAAGGAACTAAAGAGACATGACAAATAAATGCAACTCGAGATTTTGGGTTGAATCCTTTGTTATAAAGGATCTCATTGCAATGCCTGGCAAATCATGAATGGGGTCTGAGGATCAAATGGTGACAATGCATCAGTGCTGACTTCCTGATTTTGATGGTTGTTTTGTGTTTATATAGGAGAATGTCCTTATTTGTAGGAAGTAACAAACTAAAGTATTTAAAAGTAATGAGGCTTAGGTTAACCACTTACTCTTCAATGGTTCTGGAAAAAGAAATGATCTCTGCACCATATTTGCAACTTTTTATAAGTTTGTGAGCCTTTCAAAAATCAATAAAATATTTTAAAGTAAAGCTTTTGTTATAATCACCTCTGCAGTTTATTAATTTGTAAGTTGTGTCAGCTCTGACACAGGATTATCACCAGATTAGGATGTCCATATCATAGGACACAGAAATTGATAAGAGAGTGAGGATAAACAAAGCAAAGAAAGGGAAAAGGCCTACACCAGAACCCCAGCAGACACTACTCTGGACACTCAGAACCCAGGCTGTTTCTACTAACACCCTAATACATAGGGATTTACAGTTACTGTGTACTTATAAGTTACTATAGAGAATACAGTTAAATGAATTGTTCAAAATTTATTTAATAGTGAACTTCATTCTTCTATATTCATTCCTTTAGCTGAGTTTTTGAAGTCCTGTATTTAGGTGTCAAATTGCAGAGATTCAGTGGTCTTTGTTTTTCTGGTGAATCACAGATAACACGCCTTCACAGAATAATCTCTGAATAGGGAAAACGATTGTCAGGGATTCAAGCCACCAAATTTGATGGAAGCCCAGTCTGCCTTACTCTGGGAATTTAAGTGAAGTTCAATTCCATTTATTTTGGGGAGAAAAACTCACTTCCAATTCAGTCTACTTTTAATCAGTGGAAAAAGCATAATACACACACTTAGATATGTATATTGTATATATCTAGAAGAAAAAATGAAGTTGAGAGACTTCCGAGTAACCTAAATCTGTCAAATTTCAGTCAAAAAATGTAAATAGAGAATTTTGCAAAGTTATCAATTTCCAACTTGCAAATATGAATTTAAAATAATAATTTTATACAATTTTATTTCCAATGCAGAAAATTCAGATGCCTTGGAAATTTATTATTCTATATTCCCTATTTCTAAACCACTCTCTTTTAAAAGTTGTTTTGTCTTTATTTTTAAATTCCTTCTCAATAAAAGTAGGGTTCTCTTGGTGTTTCCCTTTAAAGGGATAAATATCAATATGAGTTTTCAGAAATATGATAACTAAAAGTGTAGCTATATGACATCACTGACACCCATGCCCACTGTTTAATTTAGTGTTTTTTACACTAAAAGAAAAAAAAAAGTCAGGTTCAATGTAATTTAATCTTTAATGTATAATTAAATTTTATTTTTTATTTTTTTAATTTGATGTTATTGATCAATAAGAATAAATGAACATTTCCCTTTAAAATAAATTGTGTTTTAAAGGAGAATAATTTTTTCCCCATGGAATTCAAATGCAGAATACTAATTTCACCAAAAGGTGCTAGCTAGTTGTAGTTTTCCCCCATTTTTAACCTATAAGTGGCTTTCCTTGGCATTAACCACATCGTTCCATGTATCTATATTTATAATTTTAACAGAAACTTCATAAATATGGAATCAGGCTATTATCTGGATAATGTGCCACTTTTCTATAAATACAGAGATAGGGTAATTACCACAAGAACTATTTGATAAAATTCAAAAATAGATAAATAATGAATAAATCTTCCATTCAGTCATTAAAATTCAGAAAACAAAACAAAATATATTTAGCCATTATCCTTTTGATGAATTTGGCTCTCTGCCTTCAAACCACTACCAATTTCAGCTGGCATATAAGGAGCATTTGATGAATACTGCCCAGTGCGCGATGAACTGAACTGGAGACATTAGTCAATAACAGCCCATTAGCATAATCCAAATGAAGCAGCAAATTAAGCATAAAGGAATTTTTAAAACAATATAAAAGTTGACATGCAAGATAGAAAAAAATCTAAGAAATTTTAAGTGAAGTTCATTGTGTTCTATAATCTGAGTTACACTTTGAAACTGGGAGACCATTCTATTCATAAATATATGTCAGTTACTATAAATTCTGGTATAAGTAGTACAGGATAGCGCTGTGATTTTTTTTTTTCCTGTTTATGATGTTATCGCTATAGAGTGATGTGGCCACCAAGAAAAGCTAGTCTAGTAGTAGGTTGTATTAACGTTAAAGTGTCCAGTTTATGTGAATGAATCCCACTCCACACAGCCTTCAAGCCTGCATATAGTGTATTATGTTAAAACACGCATTCTAGAAATATTAGTTTTATTCTTGGTATGTTATGAACTTTTAATACACCCAATCCGTCTCTCAGCAAACGGTTATTGGATGCCCACCTACCATGAATAAGACCTGTGGTAGTTGCTGCAATACAGTAATGAAGAGGGCATTCTCTCTAGTTGCCCAAAGAAATAGACAATTTAAAAACCACAGCAATGTTATGCTCTTTTGAGATTCAAGATTCATCTTGATTGAATCACTTTGGACTCTCTGTACCTGGTTTATCTGTCTAAGATGAGATACAGGGGTCTGGGTTCATGTAGAATTGTCCTCATGAACTTTCTAGTCTTACGTGTTGTTTAGTGGGAGTAAAGGTATTTAAAATATTAAGCAGGGACACATGTTGCTTATTTCTGTTACTGGGCAGAATAAGATTGGATGACAGCCAATCCAAGGAGCAGACTCATCTCCAAAGAAGAAATTTGTAAATTAACAACAAAGTAAAATTGAGGGGGTGGGTGTAACTCAGTGGTAGAGCATGTGCTTAACATGCATGAGGTCCTGGGTTCAATCCCCAGTACCTCCATTCAAAAGAAAAAGAGAGAAAATAAATTTAAAAAAACATCTCCACCAGCAGGGGCCTCGCTGTTTCATTGGGAAACATTCCATTTGAAAAAATAAAAAAAGTAAAATTGAGAGTTAATTCCTTTTGATGCTGCCCTGCGGACCTTGGGGAGTTGACATTTGATTCCTTGAGAACACTGGGATGGGACTGTCCATGTCATGAGCTACATGAAGAGCCAGCTGACATGCCAAGGATTGTCACCCTTTATTTTGCACCTTAGTTGACAGAGCTCAGGGTTGGAGAAAGAGACAAGTCATGTTCATCAGGGGAAAGATTAAGTGCAGGTCAGTCATAAAATCTCTACCCTGTTAAACTCCCATCTCTTCAGCCAAATAATATTCTGCCTGCAACATTCTATGGCTTACATTAAGAATTTCTTTTTTTTTGGTCTGACATAAATTGCCATGTTAATATTGTCTTTTTGTGTCTGTATAGAATTTTCCTTTTCAAGAATCATAGCATCAATTACAGAATTTTGTTGCCATGTTGGGCCTTTATTTTGCCTACTTTTTGATCATAATATCTCTCTGTAACATTGTTTGGCATTTGCTCATGTAGTAGTCTTCCATACAATTTTTAATTATTTTATCTAGATCCCTCAATGTTTTGACAAGTTAAACTGCTCTGACTCATTTGCGACAACCTCAGCCCTGAGAAAGAATGCCTTCAATTAAAATAATAACAAGCGAACAGTTCAAGGAAAATATTACGGAGAAAAAAAAAACAAGAAAGGAATGCATAATTCCATTGTCTATGCCTCACTGTTGAACACTGTAGCTTTTCTCCACAGAGACACAACTTTTGGCTTCCACTTTGCTATTAAAGACTCAAGGGGCTTTATCAAGTACTGTGCTCTAACTGCCTTCTCAAAAAAACAAAAACAAAAACAAAAAAAACCCTGTCTATTTGTGAGTAAAGTTCCAGCAAAGAAAAAAAAAAAAGATTACCTTGTGTGTTGCTAAGAACCTAGAAATGTAAGTTTTCAAGATGAGGAATGACTGTGTTGTAATAAATTGCATGACTGGGTGCTAGCTATCCCATTCCACAGGCTGTAGAATCAAAAATATTCCACTCATAAAGGTGTGTATGTTCCCATAAAATGAAACACAATTTGAGGCAATGTGATCAACTGCAGCAAAATGAAAGCTTGTCATTTACACCACTGGTAATCTGAGGGCTCAGTTATTAGCTATGGTTCTATGGGAAGGTACAATCCCTGGGCAGTGGGATCAGAAAATTGCAATTGAGATGTCTTTTAGAAACATGTAAATCTTCAGTCCATTGTTATGCATAACCTTTTTTTCCTTTGCCCACTTCTAAGAAAAAACATGGACAAGATTTGTTTTTATAATTTAAAGTAATGATGATATATGAAGAGGAGTAAAAAGTGTATCAAGTCTAAAGCTTCCTCCCCCAATTATTCGTGCACAGATAGGTCAGAGGAGAAGAGTTATAATTTATTTTAAATGTAAATTGAAGTTCATAAGAACAGAAGAAATACATTGGATCAATCCATTCTCTATGGTCTATCCATTACCATATCAAAAACTACCTAATCATTGCCACCAAGGATGTCATTCTTAGAAATCAGGACTTTCATTTCACATAATTAAATCAATGGTGTGTATATCAATGATTATCTATGCACCTCTTTATTCTCTTTAAAAGTTTGTAAGTCTCTTACTTTCCACTGCTAACTTCTATTTTAGGAAAAGTTGGGGCTATGCTATGCCCTCATGCATATTATAGATATATGATACAATTTGCTCTGTATGAATAGAAAGGAATTGTTTAATAGCCTTGTCCCCTCTCTTGGATTGCTTTTACTCTGTTTAGCTTAAACAAGAGAGACACAAAACGGATGACTGCTCTAGACAGAGGGATATTTGATCACATGATAGGAGACATGTCCAAGAGCTGACGGGGATTGGTTTTCTGGCTGTACTCAGCCTGAAAAGTTATGTTTTTCCAATGAAAGGGTCAGAATAAACTATAAGATCTCAACGTGGAGAAGAGGAAGACCTGCAAAGAGGGAGAAGAAGAGAAACCAGTTTGCTATACCAGGAAAAGCAAACGAGCGAGAAAGCAAGTCAAAGAGGAAATGGAGTTAGTCAGCAATGTTTAAAAATGAAAGGTGGCTGGGATTTCAAAATTGTAGAATAGATAAACAAGATTACACTGTATAGCACAGGGAAATATACACAAAATGTTATGATAACTCACAGAGAAAAAAATGCGACAATGAGTGTGTATATGTCCATAAATGACTGAAAAATTGTGCTGAACACTGGAATTTGACACAACATTGTAAAATGATTATAAATCAATAAAAAATGTTAAAAAAAAATGAAAGGTGGCTAATGAAGGTGAAAGCCAATGAAATGTATTGTCTTTAAATATTAAGATATAATCATAAGGGCAGGAGGTTATGCCTCCAATGTTTTTGGAATGAAAACTACTTGGAAAATGAGAGAAATTAAAAAAGCTTCAGAAATCAGCAATGTGATCAGTCATGATTTCTTCCTTGGCAATTGTGATCACTGAAAACTATATAAAAGTATTTTGTTTTCCCCCTGAGAGTCTCTACATTGGAAATGTATCTTTGATAACTCCTGTCTGTTTGCCACTCATTGTCCATTAGATTCATCTACCAGCATTTCCTCCATCCTGAAAGAGACCGGACGGGAAGTCCCAGAACGTAGCAGCTGGGAAGTCTAGAAAGGAGGAACCATTGACCAGGGGAAAACACTGCAATCCTCCTTCCTCTTGCTCCTGTCGGAACCCAGAAAGTATTTACCTATAATTAAGTGGCCAATAAGTCAACCTACGAAGAACAGTTTCAGAAAGGCCATAGGTAATATTTGAATGTTAATGGACTAAGAATAAACTAGATGATGAGGAAATAGAGGAAATAACTATAAGAATTTTTCTGAGAAATTTATCGGTAAGGAGAGAGATAAGGCAGCAGTTCAAGGGTTTAGCCAAGTAAGAAGCCACGCTAACTAAACGTTAGCATGGAGGAGACGCTTACTGGAGAATTTTGTGTATGGCTTGTGTATTATCAGTAGAGGATCCCTTTCTTCTTTATTGATTAATTAATACTTCTGGTAAAAATAACTCAGCTTATGTTCAAGAAGTAGCCAACCATGGGGTAAAATGTTTTTCTATGATCTATAATCTGTGAGTATCACTGAGACATTCATGATAGTTCAAGCCAAAGAACTTTGAAGCATTCCATACCCTGTTTACAGACATTAAAGATCCATTACTCACAAAGTAAAAATTGTAATATTTCAGTTAGATTTAGCAACATTGATTCTATTACCAACGCACGATCCTTTCCTTGCTTAATAGGAGAAAAGCCTTTTGACTGACAGACTTCAGAAATGGTCATTTGGTGTCACTCTATTCTCATCCTCAAAATTATTCGCATAAGAAGATATAGATATGGCATTATTATTTTGAGTGAGATTTTTTTTTTCCTATATAGCCATCACCTTGATGTGATAGTGGCTTTGTTCAATGAAAGAGCTGGTATAATTGTAGGGGGTGGTAAAAATTCAAAAGAGGAATACTTAAAGTGAAAATATTAAATTCACCCTTTGACAGGTTTTCCTATAGCAAGGATGAGAGAGAGACTTTAGAAGCATAGCCAGGACTCTCCAATGAGGCTTCGAATGGTCTTGTTTGGTCTGCACTGAACTAATTACCTGGCTCTCTGCCAAAAAGCCCCTTTACCTTGTGCTATGTAGACGCTAATGTTAGATAATATCCAATTTTTAATGCTAAGAAGTGGCATTTGATGTTGTTACTAGTATTTGGTGGAAAGCAAGGGACAGGAGGTCAGACACAGTTTCCTGGGAAGTGCTCTTCAACTGTTTCCTCGGCAGCAGGGAAGGCGAACAAAGAGAAACCCCGTAGCCACCATTTCCTTATTCTTCATAAGAATAAAGAAAAAGGAAAAGATTTAACATAACCTGCTCAGCAGGAAACTCAACTTTACAGTTTCAGAACAGCATAATTTGGGTATTTTATATTAGTCTATCGTATTCAAGCATTTCAAAAATAAAACAAGAACAGCTTTCAATGCAATCTGTGTTTACTAATATGAGCTAATAAAATCTCATAATATTATTTTGTATTGCACTAATGGGTATTGCATTATAGGATATTAGTTAAATCACCCATTATTCCAGTGTTTGATGTGTTATTCATAGCGGAAGCACGCATAGCGGAGTATGAGAGATCTGGTGGGAGGAAACAGGGGGCAGAAGTGAAAATGGACTTTTTAAAATAGATGAGTGAAGAAAAGAGAGAAAGGAAGCAATACAGCAAAGAGGGCATGTGGTTATGGGAGACCTAAGCCTTATGGGGGGGGGGGGAGGGTACCTTTTAGAATTGCTGTGGTGACTTGCAGGTAAGCAGACGTATTCAGAAACGGTGATGGTTTGATTGATGAGAGCACTGTACCCTGAACTTGACCCTCTTTAAGGCTGCCATCTTCCCTTATCTCCTCAAATCTGAACACATTCATTGAAGGACTGCGATGGTGTCGGATGGACAATACGTGTGGAATGAGGACTTTCATCCAGGCTGTCCAACCAAAAGCCACTCTGTTACACTGCCCCCTTATCGCAGTGCTTTTAAAAAGACCACAACATATAACTGAGTGCTAAATCAGATACCATTACTTACCATAGAGGGTACTATGGACAGATGGAAGCAGAAGTCAAATATTTATGAAAAAGACCGCATGTTCCTATACACCAAGAGCAAGTATTAAGGCTAGACGAAATGGATGGTCTGAAGTCTGGAGGCAAATAAATACTCCGTGCATCAGTGCAGTGAGAGATCATGGATTCATTTGAGTGGGGTAAGCATACAGAATAGTTGCTAAGAATATGGGTCTTGAAATCAGAGACAGCCTCTCTCAATCCCAGTTAAGCCTTTTCTAGACATGTGACCATGGGAAGTCAATTAAAATTTCTGTCACTTGGTTTCCCTATCCAGAATAAGAGGACAATGAACATTTCCCTAAACATAGTTTGATCAGATTAAATAAAATCATAACTTACTCAGTGCCATAGACATAATAAATTCTCATTCAAAAGACATAGCAATTACTCTGAGGAGCACAACCATAATAGCTGAGGTGGCCATATGTGGTGGTTAATTTTATGTGTCAATTTGACCAGGCTAAGTGATATCCAGAGAGCTGGTGAAACATGATCTCAGGGTGTGTCGGTGAAGATGTTTCCAGAAGAGATTAGAATTTTGAATCTGTAGACTGAGTATAGATTACCCTCACCAGTGCGGGTGGGCAGGATCCAATCTGCTGAGGGCCAGAATAGAACAAAAAAGCAGAGAAAGGACAAATTTCCTCTCTTCCTGAGTTGGGATAAAAATTTTTTCCTGGCCTCAGACATTAGTGCTCCTGATTCTCAGGCCTTTGGACTCAGGGGGGTACTTACATCATTGGCCCCTTAGTTCTTGGGCCTTTGGACTAAGACTGAGACTTACACCATTGGCTCCCCTGGTTCTTGGGCCTTTGGACTTACGAGTTACACCACCAGCTTTCTTGGCTCTCCAACTTTCAGATAGCAGATCGTGGGGACTTCTTGGCTTCTATAATTGCATGAGCCTATTTGCATGATAAATTTTCCTATATGTGTGTGTATATATATATCTCCTATTGGCTCTGTTTCTCTGGAGAACCCCGACTAGTCCACATCCTGGTTTTCCTGGAAAAGTCCTTATTTACACCTGCTATCCCAGCCTAAGTATTCAAGTTGTTCTCAAAAGTATCATGCTTCAGACAATAAATTATTTCATTCTTTAACAATAGCTATGACTTGTTGAATACTTACCCTATACCACCACCGTTCTTCTTAAGTATTTTTAACTCACTTAGTCCTTACCATCCTTGCAAGATAGGTAGTATTATCATGCCTATTTTATAGATGAGAAAGCTAAAGCACACATAAGTGAAGTAACTTGAGGATTTGAATGCAAACTTTGCCATGAACTACCTCAAATTTTATGATTTAATCATGCATTTATTTGGGTGACATTAGCACTGTAATTGCTCAAACATACGGAGAAATTTTTTTTTTAAAAAAAGAAGAGATGAAAGGAGAAGGGAAAGAAAAACAGAGAATCCCTGTGTCACTTCCCAGCCCCGAGTGCTGTCACCACGCATCAGTTTTCTTCATCACAGTCGCAGAAGAGCTGAGTCCATTTGAAGTAAACTTTATCCAAGGCCAAGTTAATCGTGCACCACAAGACACGTCTGAATTTCTACATACAACAGTGTATGTATGTATGTATGTAACGCTTGTATTCCACAAGCGTTACTTCCTCTCCTCTTCTATGACAGTGACATTTTATAAAGTGTCACACGTTTTGGGTTCATCTGACTGTTTGCAATTAGATTGAGGCTATGCATTTGGGGAAGGGATTCTACGTGACCAATGTTGTGCTTCTCAAGCATCACCACAGGAGTCACAGCATGGCACTTTGTCACATTATTGTTGTTAAATCTGATCACTTGGCTTACGGTGGCCATCGAATTTTTGTACCATTAAGGTACATTTATTTAATTTGTATAATTAATAAATTACACCTGAAAAAACATGAGACTGTATAAAATATTCTGTTCCCCCCAAACCATCCTCCCATTGTTTTAGCATGCACTGGATCAATTATTCTATGGTTTTAAACAGTGATTTCTCAAGTCTGTCATTCCTTTAACATGTGTTGTTGACTTTCTATCATAAAATCCTTTCCAGTCGTCTTTCTTCCTCCTTCCTGCCTTTATTAGATTTTTTTTTAGTTCAATGTGTAATAATCAAACTAACCCAGATTTGGCCAATGGGAGTCCCACAAGCTGGCTCCTGTCTCCTTTTGGTATGCTCCCCCTTAGTTTCTGAGCATTCTCTCGTTTTCTGGTACAACAAAGTGTTTTAAGCTCAACTTGTCCTTTCTTTTTCTTAGCTCTGTAACCAACCATTTCTATAAGGTGCTCTTGTTCCTTTCAATGGGAAAAGGTATTTAGAAACCAAGACTTGGGTGTTAAATCAGCTCATTGCTTATAGTGATGTCACTGTTGCCAGGAACATTCAGTGGCCAGAATTTAAAACAAAAAATACATACTTGTGTGTGTGTGTGTGTGTGTGTGTGTGTGTGTGTGTGTGTGTGTGTGTGTAGTGAATTTCATATATATGTACACATACACTATGAGTTACATACAGATCATGAAACATAGATATCTGATATGTATCATGAATATATATCATGGGTTCACATTACTAACCATAATTTCAATCCAACACCACAGAATTCTTCCTTGCAATCCCCAGTTTATTAAAATCTCCCTTCAGCCACAGTGAGAATATTAGTTGCTAACAATATCAACATATTTACTCATTTCCTTATTCCCACAACTCACAAAAAATAATTTCAGAATTCCTACGTCATCGCCACTGATCCCTCCAAACTGAAGTGACTTCTCCCTCATTAAAACTCCTTTTCTTCTGTGATTTTTTCATTTTTGCTTTGTTTGTAGTTATATGGGACCTCTTACAAGATGATAATCGTATCGAGAGCAGTTTTAGTCAACACTGTTTATCTGCAACACCTCATATATCCTATGTTCTGAGTAAGTATTTATTAGGCTAAGTTATTAAAAAGTAACCTAGCTTTTTATTATTGAGATAAGTGTCCTTGAGGGAAATATTAAGAGATACTCTACTACTACCTATAAAGGAATTTTGGGTAAATTTTAAGATTAGTAATGATGAGTGATAAACAGATGAGAATTTATGCCTCTTAGTACCCTATATTTACATTATTTTTGTTCCCTTTTCCACTCTAAACTTTGCTTAAGACTGAGAAAATTGAGCAATAATGAAAGCAAGGAATGTGGAAATGTGGCATTTCAGAAAAGAACATGAATATGACATTATCCTTGGGCTGCAATTTTTTGTTCTATAGAGAAATATCATTATGACCTCAGTTCAAGATAGCCTTCGTGAGCAGAAACGCATCAGTTGATATCTCCGTATAATTGTTGACCTAGCAACTGATCTCCTTGCTTTATAAATATTGTCTCATTTGTGAAACTTATTTGCTTAAATAAAAGCTGCTGCTATGAGGCTTATCGGTTAATTATGCCTATTCACACACACAAAAAGTTTGCTTTAAATTTGTTGCTAAAAATTTCTGGATCTAGTAAAGCAAAATTATTTTAACATAGGGAAATGCTATTTACCACTTATTATATTAAGGGCTGATAGTGATATCTGCCACTGACTCATCCACACTCTTACACCTCGAACAACTTACAGCTCTTTGTTAATACCACACTTTGTCAACTTAAAATGGCAGAGATTAAACATCTCGTGATTTTGCAAGTAAAGCCACTGTTTTAGCATGAGCAGTCATTCCAAACATCAGAACATCCTAAACTGAATGGAACTCTAGCCCATGACCACACATTCTAAAAATCTGATTTTACAGATGGTGAACCTAAATAATAAAATGGATTATCCTATTAACCTATACTAAGAAACCCCCGTTGCCTGCTAAATCTAATAGCTTGTCATAGCTATAAAATTGGAAAAGCAGCGCCATTAGACTAATAATGCCAAATGATCTGCCATATAATGCAAATCCCAAGTGTTATATTCCCGAAGGAAAAAAATGGGAATTTTGCTCTGTGGCTATGGAATGTTATGTTCCCTTTGGATTATCTTCCCTGGACCCTTTTTCATCCTGGGATAATGAAAGCTTTGCATGAGTAACCTAGGATAGACTATGTTCTTTTGAAGCTAACTTTTTCTTACTGCCAAATAAATCTCTTTTAAATATGTTCTCTGTGAGGCAATCATGACATCCATTGGCCAACTGGATCCGGGGTTATGCCTGGATACTTTCCACGTTGCACGTGGTTGTCAATTTGAATTGTGTATCAACTACCCATCATATTTGGCACATCTGTACTTAACATTGGCATTAATTTTACCCTATTGTTCTAATTGCAGTACTTTGATGTAATGACACCATTCAATTCACAGATGGTACTGGTGGGGGGTTTTCCCCAAAAAATATAATGTAATTTTAATTTGGAATGTGAGAATGCCAAAAATAAGAGCTTCATTGATTAAGTTATCTGAGCCTGCTAAACAGTGGAACATTTGAACTAAATTGGAAAAACTGGGAAAGAGAACAGCAGGTTTCAATACCAACTTATTGCAAATGTTTTGTTTTTTGATTATAGTGTATGGGGTGCATAAGATTTATCTGTTCACAAACTAACTTCGACATACTTAGGAAAAGCAAGATGCAATCTGTATCTTCAAAAAATAAAAATAAAGCCATTTTTTAAAGGCTAAATCGTTTGGTGAATTGAGAGGTCTGTAGTTTGAAAGGCATTCACTTAGTTTAAATTATTTAAAGTATTATCACAGATTTGATATCCAAATATGTATATATGGATATTTCTATGACATCATGAACTAATGCCTATCACAATTTGTATTTTATAGAATCAGTTCAAGGGAAAATTGAATATCTTGCCAAAGGTCATGGAACCCCTCATTGGTAGAGGAATGGCTAGAACACAGATCTCTACTTCTCATTTAAAATTATTTTATGAGATCCTGACCATTTTGATGAGTCAAAAACTGCTACCATGTTGTTTTAACAGGAAACAGACTACATTTCCAGTAAAATGAGGGGTGGCAGAGTGTCCGAGTTCAGGACTTTTATATTTGACTTTGGACGAGGGGCGGGGAGTTGGAGGGACAATAACCATAAAAACAACCCATTTTTGTAATTTACCTAGAAATAAAAACAGAAGCTGGAGGAAGTCATGGAGGGAGTGAGAGGCATCTGGTACAATGTGAGTGAAAATCCAAAATCCAAAATGCCACTAATCTTCCATTTACTTCAGTAAAATACAGGAAAGCAGGAGCTAAGAGAATTCTAAGAAAGCTGGGCATGTCTGAGGAATTGATAGGTGGACTCACTGATTTTTTTTTTCAGTAGACTTTCATGGAGCCAAGGGATCCCCAAAGAAGAGCTTGGTGTGTTAGCAAAACCTGGAGAAGGCTGCAAGTGTCCAACTCCTGGTCCTCCCCTAGGACTATTGCTGGGCACCCTCACAGCAAGGCTGCTGGCTGGGGCCAAAGGAGCTATTTTAATAAAGAATGTTTGTTAGTCTTGGGGTCACCAGCAGGACTTCTCTGAGGCATAGGGGACAAAGTTCTCCCCGCTTCTGGGTGGAAGACAGAGTGACTTCAGTTCAGTGATGGTGTAGGAAATGCCTCTAATTGGCCCCAGAAACATTGATGGTATTGGAAGCCCCATCCCTCACTGGTGGTAAAAAGTAGCAAGTGACTAGTTGCCATTCTCAAGCAGGCTTCTAAGTAGCAGATGTGAGGGGCTGCGGGTGGGAGCCTCAGAACATTACAGCATTATTCCTGAGTGTATCTGAGACACCACGAGGTCCTATCAGATCTAACTGAACAAGACTGTCAAGGGTGAGCAAAGGGCTTGGTCATCAGTCTATACTCAAAACAGAGGTTTTGAGTTTTACTTATTCTAAAACTCATGGACTGGAATGCTTTGGGATACTTGTTTTAAATATGCAGCATTCTTGGGGCAGTGGTCTCCCGCCACCCTGCACCCTGCCAGGGGTCACAGGAAGCCCCAGCTCATTAAAATTGCCAACTTTTTGTTACTTCACATAAAGGATGTGTGAACACTGTATTAAGATATGATAGGAGACTGGCATGGGAGACTACAGAATCATTAAATAGTATCAATTCACTTTGAACATCCTTTGGAACCTTCACCTTCACCTCCAGCCTCTTTCCCGCAAGCCCTTCCCAATGTTGGCATTAGGTGTAGTTATTTATTTAAACGGCATCGAGCATGCAAAGAGTTGGACTATGTACTGTTTCCATCTCTCAGTGCTCACTGTGGAATTTCAACATCCATCATCCCCAAATTTGTATCGCTCTTATCTGCAGCAGTCAGTATTAAAATGTTAAGACTACTGTCGATTTTCCTAGATCAAGTCCTGAGTTACCAGTCAATTAGGTGTCATAATTCAGTTAGAAGCTTCACTTGGGAAAGCGCCAGTCCTACCTCGCAATGGCTTTTCAAATCTTTAAGCATTCTTGTATGCAGTGGGCTCCATGAGAAGCAAAATCTGGAAAGTAGGTAGCAAAAACCTTGGAACTTAGCCTCCCCTGAAAGGCTGAGATCACAGCTCCGTTCTCTGATGCACCGCAGAGAGTCACGGGAAGAGGGCCAGGAAAGAAGTGGTCCCTGGTACCATCAAGCACTCACTCTCCTCTGAGCTAATAAAGAGGCATCTTAGTTTTAGACAAGCATCCTTCCTGAGTAAGTAAACAAAGTTAAGCAACCACTTCACATTTCTATTTTTCACCACTTTATCTTTAAATCATTATCTAGAAGTTATTTCTCGTCCCCAGATACCCTGCCATACCTCGATTCCATTTAGGTTTATCTACTTCCATCTATTATCATAATATTCTAAAAAAATTTTTCTCTCCAGGTACATATTTTTATTTTACATATATACCTGGATGTGGGTGAATATACAAACTTCCTCAGCTACTGCCAAAAGTTATTGCATGCTAGTTAATTTTTGAGTCTTGTGCAGCTGTTAATTAAAGTGGCCATTACAAGATGATTTAGCACATAATTTTAGAATCGCATACTGCAAATTTGAAAAGATCCACACCTGTGTTTACCTGTGCACTAGAACTGGTTCTAGGGAAATCCAGATGAGACCCAGGTGCCCAATCCACTTTGGTGCAATATTTACATTTTGTAGTAAATATGTTTATGCCTCACATTTCTCATTACACAGTCCTAATTATGATGAACTGCATTTCTGTACCTCTCTCTAGGAAGTGGAATTCCTTTTCGTTCAAGAAGTAGAAATACAAAATCAACATATTGTCTTGCCGATTTTCCAAGCTTATTGGAAAGAAGATTCCAGAGTATTGCTCTTCAGTGAGTCTCATTTTAAGGCTAGTTTTTAGAAAACTAAAAAAGGAAAGCATCTTTTGCATAAAATCGGTTTGTAAGAGTAAAAATATTATGAAATTGGAGTGCAGAAGTTCAATGCATGATCAGATGAACTCAGAAACATTGTTACAGAGTGTGCATGGCTTTTAAATTGACAATACGATATATTTGTGCATAAATAACATTATTGTTATTATTTTTGCAGCACTGAGGGTTTTAAATATGCTGCCTGCTGCTTTTCTTTCCACCTCATTCATTTGATATTCATTGTGATCAGAACTGAGAAATTCTGAAATGTGATCTTGCAGCTGAAAAGTTCTGGTTGTTAGGTTATTGGGTTTTACAAAGTCAGGCATGTTTTAATTAATTTTCTGAAATAAAGTCCAGGTTCACAGCACTCAGAATATTAGGTTTTTAAATGACCAAGCAGTTTTCCAAGTAGCCTAAAATATGGTTGCCAGACTAACAGAGGTTTGATCTCATTGTCTTAATCATCACACTGACTCTAGTCCCTAAAACAAAAAAAAATATATTTTTTTGGCTCTTCATCTACCCAGTTGTTCACTTTGACCAAACCTGGGGGTCCTTTGATCAAAATATGCTGTAAGTCGCAGGATGTGAATGGATTTTTAATGGGTCTGTGGGGTTTTGATTAGCCCCAGCATTTTCTGGTAAATGTGAATTGAAAGCATTTTTCCTGAGTTGTAGATGCTCATAGTATTGATTTCTTAACTTGTCTACCCAGTAAGGATTTTTTCACACACAAGAGTACCTTTAAAAGCACTTGATTCAGCATGCAATATTTTGAATGATCTGAAATCATCCACAGGGCTGATAATAAGACCACATCATTTCTCTGCCATCATTTTTAAGTGATATTCATGTCCTGAGTCTTAAGAAAATATTTCAATAATTTTATAGTCTCTACCTCGAGTGTGTGCTAATAATAACTGAGCCTTGTCTATGGCTAATAAACTCTGTAGGAAACATATTTAACTATATTAATTATAGTAGAATTGAATTAAGAGTACTCAAATAATTTCCCTTAACTTCCTTTATAGACTAGAACAATGGTGTTTCTCTAATAATGGTTAGGACAACGTGAATGCAAAATATTCATTCTTTATTCTTTGCGAAATGAAATGAAACTTACAGTTTATTGAGATCACGTCTTTTCTAATATTTCTTTATTTAAAAGATGTGATGCATATAAAGGATGCAAAAACCTTGATTAGATTCCTGTTTTGTCATAATGCCAATCCACTGTTTTATACTTTGATATTTGGATTTCCATCAATCAAATATTCTGAGAAATACGAAGAGTGAGTCTCTCATATTTGGAATGTAGTGTGTGATATAAATCAATTAGAACAAGATAAATATGTTTTAAATGAGAATCAACTGGCTTTATTTTGTGTCCTGAAGAAATGCAGAAGGAAATTACAATTGTCTGAGTGATTACTATGTTCTAGGAACATTACATCTTTCTACCCACTTACTTCCCATAAAAGATCATATAATAATTTCCATTTTATAATTATAGAAAATAAACTTTATAGAGTGTTTGGGGCAAGATTTTCATGCTTTTTCAAGTACATCCTTATGGAATTCCTTGAATTTATTTGTCTGTCTTTCAATTATGAAATCACGCTTAACTTTTGGGCAAATGTCACCTGCAAAATGTATGACAAATTTCCCGTATGCCTGATTTTAAACTTCTCACACAAACGTCAGTTGCATCTCCATGTCAAGGAACATCAAGCTAAATTTAAAATGAGTCGATGTTCTTAGCATAATCACTAACGGACTTCTTAATTAACCTGCCAATTCTTTCAAAAATAAGAGTTCACTTTTGCTTTATAGAGTAGATTAAGCCATTTTTCTTCCACTGATTTTTTATTGACTGTAGTTATTACAGTTTCATATAGTCTGTGGGAACTGCATCACGTACACAAGCAAGGACTTGAAAAGTACTTTGTGGGATAAATTCATCACTTCAGTATGCAGTTGATATATGACCTGGATGATGTAAACTCTTTCACAGATTGCGTGGATCAGCCGTGGCAAGCTACTCTTCCATGTACTGGATCTGATCTACCGTCAAAGACTCTGAGTGTGGAAATAGACTACAGGCATCAATTGAAATTGGGAGGAAAGGCTTAGATAATTTCTAATGTCCCTTACCAATTTTAATTTACAGGGATTATTTAATAGCACCTTGAGAATATTTCTCTATGCACCATCATAATTAGGACTGTGTAACTAGAAATATCCCTGTACAATATACAAAGAAAATAAAAGCTACCAATTATGGAACATCCACTATGAGACAGGCATTATGCTCTATGCCAGGGATCAGCAAAGATTTTCTGCCAAGGGCCAAATAGTAAATATTTTAGGCATTAAAAGCTTTGTGGTCTCTGTAGAAACTCCTCAACCCTGCCATTGCAGCCCAAAAGCAGCATCAGGAAAGCAGCAAATAAGTGAGCTTAGCTGTGTTCCAAATAACATTTTCTTTATAAAAACCAACAGTGGCCTACATATGGCTGGAAAGCCATAGGTCACTGACCTCTGATATATACCATTGTCTGTAGTCATTAGAACAAACATCAGAAAGCTATTGCTAAATTTACTTTTTAGACGAAGAAACTAGGATTCAAACAGATTTAGTATACTTAAGATTTCACTGGGAAAACTGAGCTGACCTCCAGTAATTCAGTAAAAGGAATCTGATACAAAGAAATACTTCTTTCCACCATCCTGAAGCCCCACCAATACAAGGAGCTACTGGACGGTGTCAGAAGGGCTAAGAAGCCAAACACGGTGCAGAGAGACAGCCTCAAGATTAGCAGCAGAAGGACGCTGCTACCATCCATAAGGAGGCGGTGGCATTTTCAGCAGTCAGAAGCAGCCCATCAGGGACCTCTGTGGAAAGGGATGTCCAGAGAGACCTGGGAAGGGATGTCACCACTTTGGTGAGCCTGACACAGAAAAGGAAAGCGATACTCTGACATCCTTACTCCCGTCCTCCAACCTCCCCCCCCAGATTGGTGGTTCTTAGCTGGATTATAGTTTGCAGGTGTCAGCCTCTTGAGGTACAGAGCTGAGCAGGGAATCGATCTCAGGTCACACAAAAAAAGGTACAGAAACAAATAATAGTAACATTGTAACAATAGAATCTCGGTCTCCCCAACTTCCGCACACTCTGGTGTACTCCAATGTAGATAGAGCTGGCCTCTTGTCTTTTCCTTTTGCATTTTACATACGAAGTGTTTCTTAGAACCTCAAAATATAACTCTTGAGACCTTTAGCTTCCTTCTATAACAACCAATAAAAACCTTTCTTATGCTGTACACCAGAAATTAACACGTTGTAAATCGACTATATTTCAATTAAAAAAATTTTAAAGGTCTTATTTCTCTGAAGAACAAAAACAATGATGTTTATATTTAGAAATAAAGTTATTTCCATTAATTTGCCAGTGCCTTATTTTACAACGTTGAAAAGAATTTACTTATGAAAAAAAATTTAGCCAGTTGTCTTTGACTTGTGTGTTTAGATTCATATAAGATGCCTACAAGAATTGCCCCATTTTCATTTGATTATTTATTTGGTATATTTTCATTCTTGTTAACTCTAAGCTTACAAGATGATTTTCAGAATCAATAGGAAAACAGGTCTCGAGAGATTGACATAATCTTACTAGTATCTACACACATTGTACAAAAGATTGTGGTCTCATTACTTGCTAGACTCATTTGGAACATATGCAGCCTGCATGACAGCAAGCAAATGGTTGACTTTAAAGTTCCAGGGGGTTGCAAGGAGTCAAGATGGACAATAAATGGAATGCCCAGAAATTACCCTTTGCTTCAAGAGTCTCTGTCTTCTTTCAGAGCCTTTTCATGACAGTTCAACATGGAGATGTTTCATTACCCAAAGATCCAGAATTAGGATGCGGCGCCACCATGACTGTAACAGGAAAGTCAATGAGAGTCTTTAGAGAGATGGAGACACAGTGGCGTCACACAAAGGAAAGCCTACTTCCGGGGGGGGGGGTAGTGGGAGGGGATGGGACTTTTCTGGAATACACTTAAAACAGAAGTCCGTCATTCTGATTTAGGTATAATTAAAAGCATAGACTCAGAACTCAGAGTTTGAATTGTGCGCAACTGTAGATGGAGAGACAGAGGTTCTCTGCGATTGGAATTCTGCTTTCTGTAAGAAAAAAGAGGCCATCTCTGTGCAAGCTGATTTGGGAAGCAAAGAGGAGGAACAAAGCTGAACCTGCATCCAGAGAGGAGACACCTGCTTTAGCCACGCTCCCTCTTCCTAGGAAGGAGAAATTAAATAGAACCGCACTATTTACTATTTGCAATCACATGCATATTCATTTCTTTTTAAATATCTTGAATAGTAGCCAGAATTTAGTTCTCATTTCAGACTCAGGCTACCTCTGATCTCAGTGGAGACTCTGAAATTATCCCTTAGCCCTGAATCAAAAGAATAAATTGAAATGCTCTTGAAGGATAATATTCAGCAAATCTAATTGGCAATCGCCATTAAGTTTCTTATGCCCACTGTGAGCTGATCTCGGGAACTGAAAATGCAGTTGGTAAGATGTGAGCTCTGGATCCATGGGTCTGAACCTTGCTCTGCCACTAATTGCGGGCACTTAGTTAACTCAATTTATTTATCTTCTCTGTGCCTCAGTTCTGTCATCTATAAAATGGGGATATTAATGGCATCTTTCCCATTTTGTTGCCGGAAGGATTACCCAAGTAAAGCATTCTGATACAGTGCTTCTCAAACTGTAACATGCATGTGCACGTGAACCACCTGGGAATCTTGCTAAGATGCCAGTTCTGTTTTAGGAAGTCTGGGGAGGAGATGGAAATACTGCATTTCTGACGTGTGCTAGGTAATACTTAAGGTGTTGTTCTGTGACTCATACTTAGAGTAACAAGGATTCATTAAAGTGACTGGCACGTGGTAAGGATTAAACAAGCGTTATGTATGATTATTACACAGCGTCCAGTGGCGGCTTAATACTGATCTCATCCCTATAGGATGACATAGCCCTGTCTGTCTATCCCACATTAATACATTCTGTTGCAGATAGTGTTTTCAAGAGCAGGTATTTTGTCTGCCTTACTTGCCCCAGGTGAGATTTTTTTCCCCCCCTTGATATCTTCCTTTTCTTCATCACTTCTAACTGGAGAGCTCTTCTTGTCAATTATTATAGAACGTATTTTCTGTAACACTTTTGCAAAATGACTATGTGCCATCCCTTTTCTACTGTGTAAGTATCTTTCCTCCAGATAGAATTCATGTTCTGATGGCCCATCAGCCTTTGGTACCGACTACTTTTCCAAACCTAATGCCCTGCGTATGTTAAGTGCTCACTAGGTGGGTGTGATTTATTTGAGTTAGAGAAGTTTGCTTGTCCATATTTTCTCCTTTCTGAGATGAGCTGACACAAGGTTGGGGCATGGGGTCCTCCCCCTTTGTATAATTCTTACCACATGTACTTCTCTAAAGCAACTTCAGACAGAGGTACACAACACGTTCGTTTCCACTAGAAGTGAGTACAGATAAATTCCTTCCAAATAGCTATTAGCCAAACAAATATTTAAATGTTTAAAGCTACCTGTAAAAAAATTTGAGGATAATTATTTTTTGAAATATTTTTGGGTATAATTCATGTAAATTCAAGTTTTTCTGATAAACTTTTTTAATCTTTCCTGCCTGTTAAGAATGCTAAGTTGTTTTACATACGGATCTGTGGTTGGATGAATTTACTAGAAATTCCTTTGATTTGAATTGAATCTCTCTATTTTTTAATTTTCTAGGTCTAAGCAGTTTTGGAAGAGAAAATAAAGATGCCGACTCCAGAGTAATGAAGACCTAGGACTGATCCATGTCCATCACTTCCTGGATCTGTGAATTAGCAAGATTCTTAACTTTTCTGTTCTGTAGATTCCTCTGTGAGAATAAGGATTTTTTTGTGTATATGTACAGTGACTGGCACAACAAAAGTGATCAATAAATCTGAACAATTCTTCTTGAAGAGAATTTTTTGCATATTTAGGAAAGCCAAGTTCTGGTTTATGATCGTAATAATCTTCCAGAGAAACTAGCCATTATTGTCATTCCTCTCTACTTTATAATTTTTGTTCTTATTATAAGTCAAAGCATCATTCCAAACATAATTTATTGATCAATAAGGACTTCTTGAACACCAGATAAACTGAGTACAGCATAGGCACCATGAATTGAATCAAAAAAAGGTACAAGAAAGATTCATGTCCTAATTTTTGTAATAATCCCATGAGATAAAATTATTAAATAGTTTTATTCTAAACAGTTTTGCTTTGTTTTGTTTTCCTTCTTAAAGGATTAAGACTCTTTGCCTTGGATTTTTCATTTTGGTCAATCAAAATAATGAAGATAGGAAGAAGGAGAGAAAGAAAAAAAGAGAGAGAGAGGAAGTAAGGAAGGAAGGGAGAGAGAGAAAGGAAGGAAGGAAGGAAAGAAGGAAAGAAAAGAGAGAGGATAACAGCAACAGAAAGCAGGGAAGAAGGTGGGGGGAAAAAAAGAAGGAAGGAATTGAGAGGGGCCTGGGGAGCAGAGAGAGAGAGAAATTTCAGAAACCAGTTGTGTTAAAGAGAAACTGATAAATAAGCAGTCAATTAAAATCTCTCTGGAAGGAGGACAAATGAGCACAACTTGACTTTCATGTAACCCTTAATCTATTTAGAGAAGGAAGAATCAGGAAACAAAGTACTTCCTAGCCGTAGTTTAAGTCAAGTACTAAAATTAATTTACTTGACTTTCAAGCTATGAGACTTGTTTATACTTTGTAGAAACCACAATTTCACACTCCTAGACTCTAGTACAATGTTGACAAAACAATTTCTTTGCAAAACCAGACAAACTATTCACCACCAACTGCATTGCATCAAAGATGTCTTTATCATATGAGATGATCACTCTTTTACCCACTGCATGAATCAAGGATTTGAATCAAGAAAGGATATTTTTTAAATGATGGGCGTGGTTACCAGTAGCCCTAAAGTGAAAGGTGTCATTGCTTTATATTGCTTGAAACAGTCAAAACTGTAAGAACTCTCTCAACACAATCCAATAGTCACATTGACCTGATACATTTTTAAAAAGTCAGTGATGTAAAATCTTTGGTCTAAAAAAAGAAAAATATACTTTAAAGTAAGAATACACTTTTAATTTGAAACCCTGTGATACTAAATGGATATTGGTGTCATTTAATTCAAGATTTTCACTCTAAAAACTTGACCTTAAGAAAAAACTTAAATTTGAAAAACATTACCTGCCAGATAACATTCTGCAATGTGTGTATTAATAAATATATTTAAAATCGTTTTATGTACAATAAAAATAATCAGAAGGGTTTAATCATGAGTTGTTATAAAATCTCTGTATTCACTGCCGTATTCGCCAGCTATTGCCACAGCCAGACTGCATCATAAACCGAAAGATTATTATGAACATTTATTTAGGTGATACGTCTGTGCGCAGGTGGGAAGTGTGCTGCCCTAGGCTGGGCTCAACTCATGCCTCCACTTCAAGTTGGGCTCCACTTCTTGAATAGGTTTGTGCTTAGATTTACTTCGTGTGTTTTTATTCTTGCCCCGATTTGACAGGGCAGCAGCTAAGTGGAGGACGCTACGCGTATGGTAATAGCAGGCCACTGCAAAAGGGACAGGCAGAGAGAGTCTCCTTAAAGCCCAGTCTCAGAGCTGGCAAACCCTCACTGCCACCTGATTTTATTGGCCATGGCAGGAAAAATGTGATGTCATATTGCAAACAGTATGGATATAAAAGATCCTTGAATTAGTGTCTTTTATACAACCCACCACAACCATCTTCAGATGAAACAATATCATCGTTAATAACAGGAAAGACGACCCAGGCTGTTCGGTCCAGGGGTGCTTGAGCTGAATGCACCTGAAAGTCATCGGGTGCACTTTTAAGACATTTCCAACTCTGAGACCCTAATCTAGACCCATTAAATTAGAATCTGTGGGATGAGACCAGGGCTACAGGATTTTTTAGACGTTCTACCAGATAATTCTAATGTGCAGCCAGTTACGTGAACTGTGGGTTTAAGCCTTGATCTGAAAGCCTTTTCGTGTAGCTTAGTGCAGGTTGAGTCTGGCTCCCTCAGTTCAAAACCTCAAAGGGAAGTGGGTAATTGACAAGGCAGAGTTCATATATGCCTCGTTCTCTGGCTTCGTCCCATCGTGATACCATCAAGACCTTACCTGGACACTCAGTGCTTTACAACTGAAATCCTTGTATCATATAACATTCAATAGTAATCATCTCATTGCTTTTCTTCAATAAATAACTTAAACAAAAATCTCCCTACCATTAAAATTGTGCCCCCCCCACCATGTCCAAAGATCTGACTGATTAGATTCATAGAAGGAGGATGAAGGGGGGGCACTGAGTGGTTAAAGCAAGGAGCAGGGCACAAGAGGTTAGGGCCCACCAGAAAGCACAGGTCATGCTCCCTTAGCCAAAAGAGACCGATGCATAAGGGAATTTGACACAGGAAAAAAACGAATGTGGGGGCAAGACGAGTGTCATGTCCCAGGTCTCGGTTGAGTCCCAGAGATGTGCCCCACCAATTGTGAGTCCTTGGCTTCGCACGGGAAAGAATTCAAGAGGGAGCCACAGTTGAGTAAAGATAGGTTTAGAGAGATACGTGCTTCATAGAGTACATGCTATTTCAGAAGGCAAGAGAAAGGCCACAAGGTGCGGGGCTTGGGTGCTCTCAGGTTGAAGTAAAAGTAGGTACACACTCCACAGACAGTGTAGGCTATCTCCAAGGATGAAGGAGCTAGAGAGGCAGCTGTGAGGCACAGTGTTCCCAGCTTTTATGGGCTCGGTAGCTTCACATGCCAACAAGTGGGAGGACCATTCCATCTACCCTGGGCAAGGGGCTGCAATTCCCAGGAACTGGGCCACTGTCTACTCTTTGACCTTTTGTGGCTAACCTTGGAACTGTCATGGTGCCTGTGGGCATGTTATTTATCATGCTAATATATTACAAAGAGCATAGAAGCCCAAGGTCTACTGGAAGTCAAATCTCCTGCCTTTTTGTCCTCAAGACCTCCTGGAAGTTGAATCTGCCACCACTTTGGTGTTAATTGCTGCTTCATTCCTTGAATGGCTGCGCCCTGCCCCCTTCCCTCCTCTCTCAAATTCACAAATGTTTTGGTAACATCCCTGATGGAGTCTGGGGCAGAAAGCCAAAGTACATGACTCCTGCAGGGATATGGATTAATATTTATTTTAAGTCTGATAAATAAAGATGACAAGTAGCCTTGTGTCACTTCAGATCAGGTTTGCAGCCAAAGGAACTCAGGTTGGGTCAGATATTACTGCCAAGTGAGTTATAAACACAAACTTTCTGTTTCCAGAGCCTTATAGATTTCAGAACTGCAGATAAGAGGTTGTAGATCTATATCTGAGATAGTTTCTGAGTCTACACTGTCACACTACAGATGATAAAAATGACTCCTATAAACATTAAGAACCCCAAGATAACGGACTTCATAATTATTTACTAAGCACCACTGTCAAGTACTGTCAGGAGTACTGCAGATACAAAGACAACCAAAACAGAGTGGCTGCTCTCAGGGGGCATACCTTTTGGTAGAGAGTGTTAATGTGTAAAAATGATGCACAATAAAGCATCTACGGTGCTGTGCTGTGGGTATATGTTTGGATAAGGCACAAAGATCACAGAGCCAGACAGAACAGGAGCCAAGACCAAGAGCCAGATGTCCTGATCCTTCAACATGAGAACATCTGAGTGGTGAGTTATGGAGGTCAAGGCTCAGATCCATCCCACAGCAGACCCAGTGGGTTCCTGAACCCATCCTTTAGCAAGGTCATGCCATCTGCAACAGAGAAATATTAACCATTCAAAAAGCATCTCCTGGATGCTACTGAGTGCTAGTAGACACAAAGAACATTACCATGAAGCATCAAATGACTATGCACCCAGAGATGCTCATCACAAGCTGGGCATTGTCAAACTCACAAAGTCATAATTCTGGATTTGGCATGGGAACAGAACACATGCATACTGGCCACAGGTAAATCACATGACCTAGACCCCATGCCATCCATCTCTGGTGCACATATTTCTCTTTCTCAGCTCACACCTATGGCCTGATAGAGTATTCCTTATGATCAACTGCCAGAGGAGCAAGGAAAGCCTCTCCTGGTTCACTGATCATTGACGTTCAGGTCCTACTGCTTCTTCTCTGTAAATGACTTTTTAACAACTTGAGGCTTCTTTAATGTTCCCTTTAGAACATTTTGTGTCACACAATCAGATACCTGATAGATTGTTTTCAAAACTGTTTTAAGTCCTCACATATAAGTTCTTTGTGACTGTTACAGACTGAATTATGTCTTCCCAAAACCCGTATGTTGAAGCCTTAACCCCCTGTCTGACTGCTTGGAGACCGGCCTTTGAAGGTAATAAAGGTTAAATGAGGCCATAAGGGTGGGGCCCTAATCCACTAAGACTGGTGTTCTTCCGAGAAGAGAACATTAGATCTCTCTCTCTACACACACACAGAGGAAAGGCCACGTGGAAGACACAGTGAGAAAGAGACAGGAGGAGAGTTCTTACCCAAAACCAACCCTGAGAGCACCTCGATCTTGTGCTTACAGTCTCCAGAAGGGTGAGAAAACAATGGTTTATTGTTTAAGACACCCAGTGCATGGTCCTCTGTTACAGTAACCCTAGCAGACTATCACACTGATACACAGCATATATTTGGGCATGTGGTAATTATTAATGTTTTGTCAAACTAATTAGAGTTAAAAAATAAAGATGAAAGCATCTAAAGTTATGAAAAAGCAGCAGCATATGCAATGATGAATAAAATAAGATATTCCCAGCTATGTGTAAGTAGGAAGTTTTTACATCCAAATACTCTGTATGTGTTAATTGAAGATATTTCCCTTTAGGAAAAAATGTGATACTTGCTAGTTGAATTTAGCTGGGTCAGATCTTTTTGTATTCTGTTCTCTGCTCCCACCTCCCTTGACTGCAATAATTTCATCATTGAAATTTCAGTATAAGTATTATTCCTCACAGAGGCTTTTTTCTCTCATTACAATATCTAAAGTTGCCCCTGGCACTATCTCATAACCCTATTTTATTTTCTTCATAGCCTTTATCTCAATCTGACATTATCTTAAATGTTTGCTTTCTTTTTGTTTCTGTATCTTCCAAGAAAATGTAAATTCCTTGTGACTTTGTTTTTGTGCTCACTGCATTATATCCCCAGCACCTACAAACATCACAGGGACTCAGTAAATATTATATGAGAGAAGTATTTTTGGAACTGACTGCAAGAAATCTTTGAACCAAATTTTTGGCCTACAATATGGCCTGCATTTTGTGAACCAACTTCAATTCTTCCAACATTTATCCCTTTATTTTTCTGCTCATTATCTGACTTCATCTCACTATGTTGTATGTATCTAAGTGAATTGTCCAAACTATTTTTGGCGTAAGACAGCGTACAAATAAACAAATGAACAAAAAGTCAAAGTAAGTTTAGATTTCAGGTTATTCCCCCAAATACGTTTACTCTGAAATGAACCTGAGTACACCACAAAACAAGTATTCAAATATACATATGATATATTATACATTACATATTATGCTATGTATTATATATGATGCTATGCATCATATACTTTACTATTTATATGATATTAGATATAGTTAATTACTTGTTTTGTGGTGTATTTTAGGTTCCTTACAGAGTGCATGTAAAATATAGTACATAGATCATTATATAATGATGTTTTATATTATGTAATATTCTTATATTTATAAGAAAGACTATATATAATATCTTTTCTAATGGCTTATATACACCAGTTTGATTTTTATAAACTATAATGAACATGCTCTTGTTCTCTGCCACCCCCTCCTTCCCTGATCCATTATCTGTATTTTTCTGTCCCTCAGGGGTGACCTCCGGAGCAGCATTGCTCAGGTCCCCTTGCCATCTGGTGTGCAGTTGGATTCAGCCAATGGCAGGCACCCACGGGAGGCTGAAGGGTGGAGAAGGATAAAGATTGGGTGTGTATCACCCTGGGCCCGTATATCTGCTCCCTTCCTGCCTTGCCATTGGTCTGACAGCCAATGTGCTCCACTGTGACCTTGGAGCCCAGCAGACAAGTCCAGCTTCCTCCTGCTTCAAGAACATCACACTCTCCTCTTATTCCCTCAGACGTAAGGGTGGCAATGTCTCCCCACTGCTGCTGACTTCAAGGGGCTTTACGCTCTTGGCTTCCTTGACCCTGTCCCACTACTCTAATTAGTTCCTTCACCGACCTCTCTCTAGCTAAAACCTTTGACTATGCTGTTTCATTCCTCCCAAGAACCAGACTGAATTTAATAATGAAGAGATTTTTGGCTCTGTTTTGGAAAAATAGGGGAGTAGCCAAACTGTTCCTAACCATACAATCAATCAGTAAATGTATATTGAAAATATATGTAAGGCACTGTGATCTTTTCTATAACAGCTATAATGTTGTGACAGGAACCCTCTGCTCAAGACACGACCCCTCACCTCAAGAGAACATTTAAACAAAGGGCGAAATGTCATTAGTTACTCTCTCTATTCTGATGATTCCTGTTGTCTCAGTTTTGGCTGAGGTCCCAAAATCTGAGAACAAAGGATATTAATATCCTTTCACAATAATAAAGATGTGTTAGATCATCCTTGCAGAACTTTCTAAGAGATGAATCAAAATATATCAGGCAACACTTAGTCATCACTCACCTTGAAAGCACACAGGGATATGGGAGGGAGGGGACGTCAGGAGAACCTTACTGGGACCTACTCCGGTGCCTTCTCAAACTTGAGAAATTCAGGAACCGGTATCTGATTCTTGTCTGAAAAGTAGTCTAAAGGTAAAAGGCTGGCTGAATCTTTGCTGGAATGTTAAAAAGAACGTGCCACGTTCTTACCAATGGTGGAGTAAAAGTTTGTTTCCTGAAGCCGTATGTGGACTCTGATGATGAAGGAATGTGACCTTGAATTGCGTTGAAACTCTATACAAGTTTTAAACAAGGAAAAGTGGACTTACGGAACCCAGGGATCACTTGGGAGATATAAAGAATGTGCTCTGGGAACTGAAGCCAGAGTTCCCAGTGGGGTAGTCTCTAGGGAACCCGTCAGAGACAGGATCAGCAACTGGATAGCTGCTCCCATGCCAGATTGCACGTTTACCAGTCAAGTTATACCCCGGTACCCTTTGTCTCTATTCCCTCTTCCCATGGCACCCCCAGAGGGAGCCCGGAGACCAGGTCGTGAATGGGAGAGGAAGAGTGGAAGAGAAAGGTGGGGCTGATGATAAAATTTCTGAGCTGTGGGAGAAAAAATAAGTTTTAATTGGATGAGAGATTTAACATTTAATTATTAGATTGGACTGTACCTTTTACTACAATTAGAAAATGAATTAACTAGTTCATATTTGAAAATGATGAGGAAGGATTAAGGATCAGCTCAAAATATCTCAAGAGGTAAGGAAAGGAGATTCAGCAGAAGAAATGGAGCAATAGGAAAGAGTAAGATTATTTTTTGATTGGCTGGCTTCTACTTAATCTGGTTTATTCAGTAATAAAAGGGTCAACATGTTGATTGGAGGAGGAATAAGTGTGATTCAAGAAGACCTCAAATTTACAATTTGGCTTGAATAAGAAAGACTATGTCTTGCTCAAGCAAGATTATATATGTATAATCAAGATTTTACATATATATATATATAAGCAAGATTTTATATATATATATGTGTGTGTGTGTGTATATATATATATATAAACCATGTTAATTAAATTGACCAATTCCTACTATCCTATTGATCAAAACTATATTCAAGGTTAAAATTTTATTTAATCTGGCTGAGAAAATTTTTCGCCAAACTACCCAAGGAATTTCAAGACTCTATTTAAACTTGTAACAAAATTTGTAGCACATTTTTTAAAAATCATTGCTGCAAACTCTCTACTTTTCTATTTTCTTGTATGCCAACATTCTCAGATGATTTAAATTCCTCTGCATCCAGGATCCAGGAAATTCGAGCCTCAGTCATGCAGCTTAAATATAGCAGTTGTATCAGTAGTAATAGAAGGAGCAGTAGCAGCATCGTACGTTTTAAAGTGTTGAGAACTTACAATACACAAGACAAAGTACTAGGTGCTTCGCATGTGACATCTGTTAAATTTTTAATAATCCTAGAAGACATTAAACAGAATTGTTTGCATTTCCACAATATCCTTAAAATGCCATCTTAGTAAAGGAAAAAATAGATCAAAACTGTAGAAGATCGTTAATTTATAGCCAACGCAGATTTCAATGAGCCTGGGTTTTATAAATGTTCCCTTTCCTGGCACCTAGCACAGCACACGAAGTAACTGATAAGGAGCAGTCCATACAATAGGTATTTATTAAATGAATTGATGTTAAGTAAACATTAAACAAATGTCTGTAAGACTGAATTTTCTGCATCTTTGTAATAGAGACTATGTAATAAAAAATAGAATTCAAACTCTTAAACTTATGTGTATTTCAAGTACCTGTAAATTCATATCCAACTATTTCATTCCATTCATCTGAGCCCTATTTTTTCTCTGCTGAAAGTGGTAAACATTCAGCTCAGCAATTAAGGATATTAAAGTCTTGACAATGATGATGCCCTAATTGAGGTTAATTTGGGATTTACTAAAATCTGATTCAATTTTTAACCCTGTGAGAGGGATATTAACATTCCAGAAGATTTTTTTTTCTCAACTAAAAGACATAAGGCAACCTAACAATAAGGACCTGATCTAAAAAACGAAAACTTTGAAACTGAAACAGTGGTTTTCAGCAACAGCTATTAAGCGAGTGTAATCTGCTTAATTTTAATTACTCAAAGGAGGTTGTCCTTTTACACCATTCTGGAAGCATAGCATGTGGAATTCAGTTGTCTGTCCATTCCATAGATGAAGTAAACACATATAGCCAAATTCAAAATTCAGTTCTACTTGTTACATCCTCCATGGAGCTTTTACTGACCTTCACAGACCAACTCATTGGTTCTGTCCTCTGGTTTACACTTTTAAATAAGTAAAGAGCTGGACTGCAAAAATAAAAATTAAATTAAAATGATGAAGAGATAGGGCAACAACATAGGGTAGATTTCAGTCATCTCTGAGAGTGTCATAAGTTCATCCCCAGATTTTATTTTAGAGCAGAAGCATCACACAACATAGAAATTTCCATGCAAGAAAAATAGAAAGAGGAAGAGAGAAATGGCCAGCTGTTGACTTAACATCCTTTCCAAGAAACTTGCAGCCTACATCTTGTTCTTGAGAGCTGTGAAAATGAATCCAAATATTAAAGGACTGTGGTGGTGTTTGGGATATGTGTAATTGCTAATGAGTCTTACAGACGTATTTGTTTTCAGGGAGATGGCACTTTTTGGAGGAAAGATCAGAGTTTGAGTTGCAATGTCTGTTACTTGTACTTAGCAGGTTATGAAGACAAGAAGATCTGCAGACTCCGGGCCACTTCTCCCTCATCTCAGCAAATGATCTCTCTCCCCTAACCCCATCCTCTCTACATCCTGTGCTGACTTTACCAGCCCTCAGCCTTTGATGACGGTGCAAAAGAGAAGAAAGTTTTGTGGGAACACATATACATACTTATTTAATTACCCAAAATACCTAAAAGTGGGGAAAATTACTGACAAAGATAATATTGGGAAATAGAAGACAGCCTCAGTAAAGACTGATTCTGAATCTCAAAACTAAGCATTAAACTGGATGGAAGAAGGGCTGAAAGGAAGGAAATAATCTTGTGCATTACACCAGACTTTCCTAATGGGGATAATAAAACCAAATGTCCAATTGTACTTCAGAAATAGCAGTGATTTTGTGGAAAACCTTTTAAAATAATTTCACACTTATGGCATACAACAATTTTTATAATAAAGTGCCATCTCTGTTTTGCAAAGAGAGAAGCTGAGGGGAAAAAAAAAACATAGTATCATCAGCTGGCAGCGAACTCAAATAAAAGTTATTCCGAATTTTCCAATTTTTCCAATTATTTCACATGCCCATGGCTTATCATGTAACTCAGACCTATATAAAAATCTGTGTCTGGTATAAAAAAGACAACTGAGTTTGGACCCAAGATTTCACACTGAAGCTTCAACACTTTAGGCAGGGTACTTTCTACTCTCTTTTAGTCATAATTTGTTTTTCCTGCATTTGGGAATAATGCCTTACAGAAATTGAGAGATAATTTGCAACAATGTGTGAAGATACTTGGCTACCGTGCAGGTAGCTAAAAGACCTCAACAAATTATGGCAATAGTTATTGTGGCTATCTTGATTTGCACTGGAAAACAACCACATCTTTTAGTCACATCTGATTCAACAAAATGGTCTGGAGAAACAGTGCCTAAGGGATGCACCATTAGATAATATCTGAATTCAATGGTTCTCTAGGCTCCAGTTTTGATGGAGACATGCCCTTAGGTTGCCTCAATGGAATAGTCATAGCTATTACACCGATCCTAATAAATAATAAAGTGTGTCTGATACAAAAGTAATTTATATTCATGGATTAGCTGGGTACATAGGTTTAATAATATTGACATTACAGTAACATGCTTAATAGCACATTGTCACAGCATCATCTGTTAAGTATTTCTTACCAATGCATTTCATACCCTGCCTAATAATAATTTGTTAAAAGCAATGTAGCTGCACATATTAATTCTTTCGTAAATGTGAACATCGCATTCTTGAATGGCACATGACTTAATTCATGATAACTTGGGTTGTGATTATATGAATAGGAACTCAGTCTCATCTGAATGGGAAGATTGCATATTTGTAGCCTTATTACAGTTGGGAAATTGAAATGTGAAAGGAGTGACAACTGCTAAGATCTGCAATAGAAAACATTTGACTACATGCAGTGTAAGTAACTGTTCTGTGTCACCCTTGCCACTCATCTCTTGCCATTTCATTCTCTGACTCTGAAATGTATAGCAAGATAGTTGAGAATGGAGTGAAGCTATGATCCTCTTCCTCAGATCCTCTTTTTCAGTTACCTAGATTATATTTTGCTGTTCATTTCAACTTGTCTACTTCAAAACAAAATTTGTGAAGCTCAACCAGTCACTTTTTTTTTGTCTCTTACTTATAAGAATGCCTTAAGAGTCATTCATGTATTCAGTAAGCATTTATTACTAGTATATATTTTTTATTATTATTATTATTATTATTATTATTATTATTATTATTATTATTATTATTATTATTATTCAATACTCACCCACTGTCACATGGCACTGGGTTAGGCACTGTAGATCGAAATTGAAAGACAGCTACCCTGTCTACAAATTATCTTCAGGATGGAGATTAAGTAACAAATTAGAGATTGAAAGGAAAGGTTATAGGCAAGCTGCAGCAAGAGCTGTCAAAACTTCTGGAATACAAGATGCATCAACTCATTATTTTTAAAAACTTGTCAAACAAGTTGTTTGCCTTCTGAAATTATGTCACTGAATATGATGAAATACGAGGTTATGTAAGGGTGCTTTAAATAGTTGATGCCAAATATGGTGGACAAGTCGGATTCCATGTCTTCCTAATTACTCATACTGGAAATTTTATTAAGACCCACAAGAAATCGTTCTTCCTGCCATATGCAGTCTCATCTTAAATTATTTTATTTCTTACATTACTAGTGGGTTTTGCATACATTATACAAATTATCTCCTATGATAAAACTGATAAGCTTGAGATTTAGAGAAATGAATCAATTTAAACTCCAACTGGGATATTCCCCATCTTACTGAAAAGCATCAGTAGAAAGCTAGTGAACAATTCATTCTTCTTTCATTTGTGTGTATGAGTGATGTCTTCACTGCTCTACAGGTAGTGAGAATAACATGAATCACTAGGACATAGCCTCTTATCTGTCTCAAATTTTTTCTTCTCTCCTCTCAGATAGACATTGTTCCTCTGGTTGTCAATCTCAATCCTTTGCAAAAAATAATAAGCTGATTTTAAGTACTTAAATATTCCATTATATGGAGATAAAATGGAGAAGTCAATCAGGTAAGAGGCTAACAAGGAGAAAATAGAGCACTGAAAGCCAGTGAAGAAAGTATTTTAAGGAAAAAAGAATGACTAACTTGCACTCCAATGTCCATAGAAGCACTACTTACAATAACCAACACATGGAAGCAACTGAAGTGTCTATCAACAGATGACTGGCTTAAGAAGATGTGATACATACACACACACACACACACACACACATACAGTGAAATATTATTCAGCTGTAAGAAAGAATGAAATATTTCCATTTGCAGCAACATGGATGGACCTAGAGAATATGATATTAAGTGAAGTTAGTCAGATAGAGAAAGACAAATGGTATTGCTTATATGTGGAATTTTAAAAATAGTACAAATGATCTTATTTACAAAACAAAAACCGACTCCCAGACATAGAAAACAAACTTACAGTTACCAAAGGGGAAATGGGAGCAAAGAGGGTAATTAGGAGTATGGGATTAAACTACTACTAGGTACAATCTGCTATATGTAAAATAGGTAAGCAGCCAGGACTTAATGTACAGCACAGGGAACTATATTCAGTATCTTGTAATATATATATATACATACAGCTGAATCACTTTGCTTACACCTGAAACTAAGACAATACTGTAAATCAACTACACTTCAATAAAAAAAATAAGAATGACGAACTCTGTTAAATGATGGTGAGAGTTTGAATAAAAATAAGGTTGAAAATTGACCATTGGATCTTTCAATAAATTGTCCTTAACAGAGTTCTTTGAGTGAAATGGTTGGATTGAGTTAGAGGTTAAATGGGAAAGGAGAGATAGTTAGGACAAGCTCTGACCAATCTTCTAGAGACTTTTTACCCCAAAGAGAAATTTAGAAATGCTGCAGAAGCTGGAGAGAATATGTGATCAAGGCTACGCTTTTGTATTTTTGTGTGTGTGGTACCTTTTTTTTTAATGTATGTTCTTATGGTCTATAGACCACTAATGGAAAAATCTAGTGACACTGGAGAAATGACAGTGTGGGATAAAGTTGATGTATACAGCGGTGGGAAGGTATAGGAGTTCTCTTCTGGTTACTTTTAGTTTTTTGGTTGTTTTCCATCTTGTAGGATTTTTTAAAGACTTTTTTTTAGAGCAGTTTTAGGTTCACAACAAAATTGGCAAAGGTACAGAGATTTTTCACCCACCTCCAACCCCCACACATGCATAGCTTCCCCCGTTATCAGCTTCCCCCACCAGCGTGTTACCTTTGTTACAGTTGGTGAGCCTACATTGAGTTGCTTCTGTTTTTAATCAATGGAATATGAAACCTGGTTCTAAGCTGTGAGTTAAGAGGAGGAAGGCATATTGAAAGTTTTAGATGCGAAACCCTCTCCTGGACAATGAGAGTGAACCGAATAGAAAAAAACGACTAAGAAAACTTAATAGAACTGACAGTCACTATCGGGGGTCCATTTGAAGGATCATGAATCCAGTTTGAGGCCAGACATTGTAGCTGTTTGATTGTGATTGTCACATCCTATTCCTTGACAGTAAGCTCATAGCAAGAGAGGAGCTGGGGTTTAACAAAGTTGGATTTTTATCAGTTATATATGACAGAGGGAGAGAGAGACAAGAAAGAAGGGGTCTATACAAGAGAAATGACAATGATGGGTAACGATGGATCGTGCAATCTAAGCTTACTTGATTGAATCCTTGGATGCTAAACCTGTGGATAAGGAGGGCTGACTATATACAGAGCTTGTAAAGAAGCACAGTTCGCATAACTCGCTCAAGTTTACAGGCTATGGTTATAACCACGGATGTGGCTGGCCCTCCACACTTCATCCAGTAATTTGGAAACCTTAAAACAACAGGAGTACATGAAACATCACTTGCCATCCAAAAGGAAAGATTTGAAAGTTTAACCAAGTCATCTAATTTTGTGTTTGTGCAAGGAGATAAATCAGAACACCTGACCATGTTGTGCAGTGAGATGCTGTACTTGTTAGCATTATTTGCATTTCCTTTGACTATAGCCAAGAGTTTCATCCCCCTACACAGAATACATAAGGCCTGAGTATCTGTTTGCCAACAGACCACTGGATGGGATGAAGACAGCTCATTCTTTATTCCACTTCGATCTCTGGCCTGTGTGATGGTACTGTCAACAAGGGGGTGACAGAATGCCAAGTATCGTTGTGATTTTTATGACCTGGACATCTGTCTAGTATGTACTAGGCTAGGACCACAGGTTCTGTCACAGAGGCCATGGAAAAACTGCCAGATGGTAATGAATTTTAGCCACTGCTGACTTCAGCTGGATACAAACAAATGACCTAAGGGGACCAGATTCCATATCTTATTTCTAATTCTTTCAAGCTAACCACTCCTTCCAAGATATGATTACACATGCAACATTAATGTAGAAACAAACTTGAAGCCATGGAGCAGCATTAAGGTAACTAATTTGGAAATCGTGGCCAAAATCAAATGCTTCAACAGATACTGAACCAAATAATAGGTGTTTTTTGCAAAACTTTATGCTTCTTTCTTTCATCTGAGAGAGCCAGAAACAAGAATAATGAAAATTTGCCACATTTGTTTTCCTGTTTGGTTAACTCCAAAATAGAAAATATTATTATAATTATTGTCTCACTCACAACAGTCAGATCAATGTATAACAAAATGATGCCAGGATTATAGCCAAAGAATAGAGTGTTTTCTTAAGACAAATTTAATTTTCTAATAAACAAAACATTGTTTATTTGTTTTATTTTTGTTTTTGCTTTTGCTTTAGTTCAAGTCTCACTAACTTTTGCATATGTATAAGTACTACCTCAATAATACAGTAAACGAAAATGACTACGGAATTTTTTATAGTGTCTTATGACCCTAATAAGGAATCTTCATTTAGATGGTAGAAGAAACTAGACTGGCTTTATACGTGACCTGGTTTTGCTCACACTAGTATGTGATTGAATTCCTGTATTTTTTTCTCTTTCTCCCAAAAATGAGAAGAGAAAAAATATTAGCTCATTTATGGCCATGATTAGCTGGTATCCAACTAATCAGTTTCAGCTAGTTAACTGCTGAATTGAGTGTTATTGTAATGGTAACTCTACGATCTCTGAACTCACTTTCTGTATATAAATCCATATGGTAAATTACCTGGGATCTTGGTAGGAACTGTGCAGAAAGAATATGGTGGACAAAGTATAAAATTCTCACTTGTTAGGTACTTTCTTTTTAACATATTGTCCAAATATGAGGACCCCAGGCCATTTCTTCTACACAGCAGGTAAGGCCTATGGAAAATCTCTTTCTTGACAAATTATGGAGCATCTCTGGCAAGCAATTCTTTCTCAGTGTTCAGCTTTAGAAGTCTTGACAAAGGCTCAGTTTGAAATGCTGGTTTGAAGGCTCCATATTGTAAGGTAATAAGGAAATAACATAAAAGTAAATTAAATGACATCAAATTTTAAAATAATGGAATCTGTGAAGAAACAGCTTTGAGGAAAATGGTGGCACAATTACCTGGATATACACTACATGCTTTGAATCACAGATATACCATGTCTATGATAATATATCCCATCTTATCTCTCCTACTGGATTATAAACGCCTCAAAGGAAAGAACTGTGTCTCACCTATCTCAGTGTTTTCCACAGGCCCTTCTACACAACATTGTTCAATAAATATCTGTTAAATAACTGAATTCCTAAGGGAAGAAGTTATCTTCAAAAATGGGGAAGTTACAAGCAGATTTGGCTTATTTTTTTTAACTAACTAGAAAAGGGATTTAGGAAATCAACCAATCTATGAAAAACCACTAAGTGTTAGTTGGAAAGTGCTTAATAACCCCCCCAAAAAATAAAAATTAAAAAGATGGTCCAATCTGAAAGGCCAATATTGTAGAAGAATAAATGAGGATTATATAAGGGAAACCAAAAAAGTAACAACCCCTACATTAGAGACCCCAAAGTGGAGAGGCATGGACTCAAATACTGCAGACAGCAGTTAGCAAAGTTATTAAGGACCCCAAAGAGTTTTATTTAAATGTAAGCTAATCTATTGATATTTGCCATATTGACAGTTAAGACAAGATTTTAAAGAATTCATTAATTCAGCTTTAAAACAGCAGTGAAAATTCATTTCATGTTAACAGTAATATTTACTTTGAGGAAAACTAGCTGTATTTATCAAAACATAAAAAATAAGAAGAGTCACACTGACTTGTTTCAAGTCTCTTCACTAGCCGACTTACTAGAAGTCAGCTGGATTCTTATGTTTGCTTCTGTGTTCATTTTCTCAAGATTCTACATGTCAAGTAGCCTCTGGAAAATTCCACACCATACTCCTGAGAAGATAAGAGAGAAAGGCCAATAATATCTTAGTCTGATTACGAAAATACTTTTGATCTCACCACTGATCCCCTGAGAGGATGTGGGGTCCCTGGGGCTCACTGGGCCACAGTGTGGGGCTCTCTGGCATAGGAAGTCTGAGAGAGGAGAGGCAGTGATAAAGCTGGAAGAGTGGGAAAACCTTGAATAGGACATATATTGAAGTGTCTATACTGGAACAAGTTCAAGTTTAAAGACTTGGATTTGAGACTTCATGAGTCATTTAAACCTTTCTGCATTTCAGTTTCATTGTCTGCACTATCCAAGGTTGCTATGAGAATGTAATGAGCTAGTATATATATAAAGGCTTTGTGAGATATAAAGCTTTTTATGCTCACTATTACTTTTGTTTAGTAGCATCTTGAATTGAGATTCAAAGGATAATTAGCGTGTGGATGCCTAGACGAGAGAGAATGGACATGTTCTGCTTCAGCACTATGTCTAGTGACACTTTAGTCCTCATCATACTTGCCCTGCTGAAATATTTGACGCTGTTTATCCATCTCTCTCCCTTTAAACACTTCTCTTTATGGGAAGACTGCTCCCCGTTTTGTTACCTGCCACTCTTCCTCAGTTGTCTCTGCTGTCTCCACGCTTCTCCCCAGGGCACTAGCCTTGTCCCTCTTCTCCACTTCATCTACACTCCTCCCTAACCACCTCATCCCATCTCATGGCCATAAATAGCATCTCTGTGCTGACAAACCCCAACATTGCACCCCTAAACTTGAATAACCAGCTGCCTGCTTTGCATATCTTCTTAGATGGCCAGTAAGAAGCTCATAATTCATAAGCCTACAAGCAAACCCTACCCCACCTTACTGACCAGTCTCCTATGCCTTCGTCCAACGCAGCACCCAAGCTCCTGCCTTGAATCCTTTTAACAGCTCTTCTCTCCACCTACAGTGCTCTTCCTCCAAATGCACCAGCGGATCCCTTCTTATTTAATCCTTGCTCTGATGGCACTTTTTCAGTCAGACCTGTTTAAACACTGCAAGACATATTAAAATTTTAAAAATGTGACAATGAGTGTGTATATGTCCATGAATGACTGAAAAATTGTGCTGAACACCGGAATTTGACACAACATTGTAAAATGATTATAAATCAATAAAAAAGTTAAAAAAATTAAAAAAATAAAATAAAATTTTAAATCTCTGCTCCTCACTTTTTCCTACCACTTTCTTGCCTACTTCTAGCCACCATATGATCATATTATAGCATACATTACATATTCAAAAATTACATATTTATTATATAACTTGTAATTTGTTTCTTTCCCTTGGGCACCAATTTTGCTCATTTTCTTTGTGCATATGCTCCATAAGGACAGTGTTTGCTTTATTCACTGATCCACGTATTCCCAGGTTTCAGAATACATAGTGTACCCAGTAGGCACTCAAATGTTTGTTTAATGTCTAAATATTTATATCAAAATCTGAGAGGTGTGGCATCAAGAAGGAGCGGAAAATGTCCCTGGTGAGGCTAAAAAGACAAAGATGGGTAAAGGGGAGGAGGCAAGATGTTAAGTGTGAGCAAAGCCTGACAGGCAGTGTGTTAATACAGCAGAGCAGTAGATGGACACGTTCTCCACAGTAATCAACCGTGGCCTCAAAAAAGACTTTCGTGGGATGTGATGCGGTCTCTTTCCATGCAGACTGCTAAAAATAGAGAGCCATTTCTCAGCCATTGTTAAGTTGGTCTAGCTGGAGGCAGAATGAATGAAATGATTTCTGTCTTGTGATATGCAAATATGAATTTCAGCATGAAAACCAATCCCTCATGAGTCAGCATGTACCCAGTTTTATATATATAAAACATTGATCAGAAAAGCCCATTTTTGATGGACTGTAAATAATAGAGAGAGGATAAGTGAGACTGTAGAGGATTTAAATTATCTTCTATGAGGGTTAGTAAGTTATTTTTTAAGTTATATTTTGCTTTTACCAACTTGCCAAAAATAACGTCAGCAACTAGGTTTCAATTTTTTTTTTTAAATGTCTTGATGGTTACCACACCATTACAAAGCATTTTCCTGTCCTCAATAAAGATAAAATTTTCAACAAGGGAAAACCTGTAGAGTCAAGTTTGGAGGTTAAAAACTCAGTGATGACTGTTCTTGTTCTTGTGGGTTATCTTAGATCCTTAGCATTTTTTAATGTCATTTTTAATGTGAATTTCCATGCTATTTTAATTCATTAGTCATGGGCTATCATTTTTCGAAGTAATTACTGTAATTTCATCAAATGACATAATTACAGTAAATACTTTGATGTAATTACCATAAATATGGAAAGAGACACCCGAAGGTGTAATAATGTCACAAAGTAAGATATTTATGATGTGTAAAGACAAATTATGATGACATTTATGACATGTAATAACATCACAGAGTTCTGTTTATGTTGTATAAAGAATAATGATATAAATAGAATATAAAATTACATCATGTAGATTAATTTATTTTATAAATAGTGTAGAAACTTGAGAGCCCTACAAGGACTCAGGTTCACATTAATAGATCACTGCCACTTCTTGGCACTCTTCCCTTTGAACCCTAATAAATGACTCTGTTATTTTATTAAGGGTGAAAGCATCCTCCCTTAAGAGCCAAGACATAGACACAAAACAGAAACACACAATCGATAAACTGTATTTAGTGCTTGCAAAAACATTCATTTTCAGAGTCAAAAAATAGCTGTTTGGAAGAAAAGTCAATGTTTGGTCCATATTGTCAATTCAGACTGACAGGTCACAACACGATTTTCTTAAAAAAGGAGTCAGCTTGACCATCTAGCACTTACCAAAGCAGACACCTGTTTAACGAAAAGATTTCTTCTCTTATCACATTATTAAGTTTTAAGTCCACAAAGACATAACTTTGCAAGTCTGCTTTCTGACTATTGGAATAATGAGAAAACAGGCTTTAAGGGAAAAGGAATATAGAAGACCACAAGCTTGAAACAAAGTCTAATTTTGTGAAATTTGTTTAGTTCTTGTTAGATGGAGGCAGACACGTATCTTAAAGATAATTTCTACTGCACTGTTGTAGCTGAGAGTGAAAAGTGTTATGAATATCAATTAGTTTATTTGTGATATCATTAGTGATCAGTGTGTTTATGATATCAAGAGAAACCCAATGTCAGTAAAAAGTAGCCTTTTCCAAATGTACCAGTTGAAGGATTTTTTTTTTTTTTTGGAGTATTCTGTTGGTCTGATCACATTTTGAGCCTGGAATCTTGTAGTCTGAGACCATCATTCTCTTTCCTTCATTCCCTAGTAGAGTTTAAAGCCTCTTCCCAACCTGCAGATTTAGTATTCCTTGTGGCCTTGATAATGTTTCAAAGTGCAGTAATTTTCCCTCCACGGACACCTAATTCGAGGTGACCAGAGTAATAATTTTCTCAAGGGTTTTGCCACTTTTCAACATGGGCTGCCAGTGCTCTATTCACTACTAACAAGTGGATTATCACTGTTTTTTGTTTGCCAAACCAATCAGACCTGACAGTAAATCCACAGATTTTATTTCCTTGAAGGTTCATTGTTTGCAGTCACTTCTGATCCCAACTTCTGCATTGGTGAGGGTCTTAACTGCAAAACAAAACAAAGCAAAACCAGACTCTTACTCCAACTAAGCAGGAAACAAATCTTTTAAATCACACTCTGGAGTTCACATAATCTGCATAAGGTCCAGCAAATCAGGCTCACTAGCTACAGGAAAAAGAAAAAATCCAAATATGTCACTGGAATGCTTGCAGGCGTCATATCACTTCCCTGGGAAGATGAGCATAGAAACTTGGAGAGTTATGTCTAGGACCTCTGTCCCTGCTACACCTGAGAGTTCAGGGTCCCTGGGCCATTCTCCTCTGCACATGTCAGCAAAATGGATGCTGCCCACGTCTCATTCCTCTCTGCTACAGGGAAGTCACCTTCTTCGTTCCATCGGATTGTTGGGCCCTGTGCCTCACCTGCAATGGAGACAGAACGGTGAGGTCTTAGCCTCAGACTTGGAGAAGAGAAAATTGTAATGCAGAAAGCTGCCTTAAAATATAGAAATAGTCTTCAAAGGCTTCTAGGCTGACATAAATTTACCCAGATCGGCTACATCTGGGAAATACTCCCGGGGAACTCATGTTTAGAAAATGTGTGGTGGTATTTTAAACCGGCCTCAACCATCTCATTCAAGGTTGACCCTCTGATTAATTACAAAAGCCCTTGCCCGCTTTGGCGTTCACCGTACTACGTCTCAGTAAGTCTGACTTTGGGAATCAGGCTGTAGTGATGAAGATGAAAGTACAAAGAGACCCAGACTCGGGTCCAAGTGGATAAAGTAAAACATTGCTCTAAACTAAACACCACTGCCCTTTATGAAGTTTATGAACTTGCGTCTGCCATCAGGCTCCCCAAATCAACTGAAAATGCTTTTGATTTCTACTGCATTACTCGGGGTCACCACAGCATAGCTGCCGCAGAATTGACCGGCTTTTATGTAGCACGAACTCAGTCACAGGTTCTCAAAATGATTTAGACAGCAGGAGAGTCGGCGCCGGCCCATCACTGGGGTAGCCCTGAACACTAGACTCGCCCACTTTTAAGTCCTTGGTTTTCGTCTTGGAGACGATGGCCACAGTGATTCAGCCTCACAGCTAAAATCTGTGAAGTGTCCACCCTTAGCTGAAGGCCCTATTTCCAGGCAAAACTGCTCTCTAGTTTAGCTCAAATTTAAGAGGTTTTCCCCAAAGAAAAGCTCACCTCACAATTCTTCATACTGAACGTGCTTACAGGTTGAAACACAAACAAAACAGAAAGAAAAAAAATCCACACAAAACTTACAGAACTTTTGGCAGGGAGGGTATAGCTCAGTGGTAGAGTATGGGCTTAGCGTGCATGAGGTCCTGGGTTCAATCCCCAGTGCCTCCATTAAAGGGAAAAAACTTTTTTAATTAAAAATTTCTTTAAAAACTTACAGAACTTTCCTGTAAGTCTCCAGACATTTGAGGGTGGGGTAAATCATTTAACACTACCAGAAATTCAGTCTACTGTCATGAAAAACACAAAGCCTACTTTGATAAAACCTAGCTAAGCAACTGAGGCAAGAAAATCAGGATAATTTCTTTCCAAAATATTGAAAAGCTGATAGCTGAATGTTCCGGAATGTGTATATTTAGCAAAGAGATGACATAAACAAAGTTAGAATTTGCAAGTGAAACTGGAGAGAACAAAAAAGTTATATTTTTAGTGATTGTTAGTTTTCTACAACAGAATATTCTCTTAAGTCTACTATCAGTGCTCCCAGGACAGATGTGAAAAATGATCCACTCCCAATTTCAACTCCTTCTTGCTTTATGTTTTTAAAAAAAAAAAAAACCACATTACCTCAATAGTTTCTTAATCACTAGAATTACTTGCCATTTAAAGCCTAGAAGTGTAATTGTAACCGGCTTTTTCTCTTCCACTTTATTCCATTTTAAATTAGTTTTATAGCACCCAACTGTTTGGGAGTTTTGATTGAAAGCTCCACTTTTCTTTAGACCATCTTTAATTAAAAGATATCTGAATGGGAAACCTTTCTGAATAGGTTCTTTAGGACAATGGACGCTGCCAAATCTCAACATCAAATATCAGGGGGCTACAGAGAGGCATTAAACAGCCCAGAATGGTCAGTATATTTAGAACCTGTGAATTCTGAACCTGACTCCATTCCTGCCTTCCTGTGTGCTGCCCTTGACAGAGAATCTAACCTCTCTTGCTTCTGTTTTTATCATCTATTGAATTCAGGATGGTGGAACACTATGCTTGTCAAATTGCCATGGTATGACAAGGGATATGCTTGAAACTTGTAGAAAGTGTTTTGTCCATCTCCTCAGCAAAATGAAACAAGCCCCTATTGTGTTTTAAGAGTGAACTCAATTGCCTGATTTATGCTGTCACATGTTTGCAAAGAGTGTAAATTGATTTTCACTCAAAACAGACTGAAAAGCCAAAGAGCTTGCCAAACTCGAAATCACTAACCTGTCTGGAAAAGCTCACCCAAGCCCATGGAATCTGAGGGACTATAAATGTTTAAATCAGATGCTTGGAGAAAGCGACTTCAGCTAGAAACATTCCACAGGGGCAAGCTAACTGTAAGCTACGCAAACAAACAAGCAATCCTTCCAAGAGTGCAATGGTCAGTTTTTTTCCAAATGGGTTGACTTTCAGGACAATTAAACTGAAGAAGCTTCACACATACTTGTTCTAAGAAAACTAATTTTTCAAGACAAATCTGCAGAGTTTACCCAGGCTAATTTTTGTTTGTTTGTTTTAGAGGCAGGAGAACCTAAAAAGTGTAGTTGACCTGGGGTGGACTTGGGAGTTTCTGAGAGTTGGAAAAAAAAACCCAGTAACAACATGACTTGCTATTTCACTGCATTTAAACATCTTGAACAAGGACTTAAGCTCAGATTTGGAAAACCCTGGGTTTGGAATCCAGTTCCAAGTCTTAAAAATCTGTGCTTATTTTCAGTATCTGTCAAGTGGAGGTGAGCCATCAGCTCCTTCCCTCATAGGACTGCTGTGAGGGTGACCCACCATCCAGTTTGGTCCAGGACTGGAATTTTTCAAGGATGTAGGACATTCAGTGCTAAGAGAAGAGTCCTTGGCAAACTGCGATGGTTGTCACCATAGCTTTTACTCAGGAGCCATGAAGACCTAGTGAGTGAGAACTGTGCCAAAAGTTAGCTGGACTCTGGAAAAGAATCAAAACCAACTGTATGCTTTTTTCTCGACCATTTATCCCTCAGTGTCATAAACATGACTCAGCAAGTAGTGCAGTCCTCTCCTGCCTGTAATTACTCAACAAAGGAAACTGAACAAAAAAGGAACTAGTTGTTTCCACAAACTTTTATTGAAGATCTATCATGCGCACGATGTAAGTGACATGACTCACTCGTGACTCCATGAGTGGAATGAAGTGTGAGAGGTGCTACAGTAAAAGGGAAGGTGAGGTATGGTTGTGGATGAACTTTGGTTTATTTCAGAGCTCATTGTGTTAAGACTTGCTAAGGTCTGTATCCCTCAATAGATTGTAAACTCCTTGACAACAGGACATGTGTGTCTCTTCTTCACTTATAAATCTACAGTATCTACAGCAATGCCATATAATAGCCACTGTGTAAACATTTATTACATAAATTGTTATATGACATTAAAAGTATGTTCCTACAGCACACTGTCATAGTAACATCAATTAACTGTTACTTACCAAGAGGTATGTTGAGATCTGAAAGATGGGGTGCCACAATGGCAGAGCAGAGAGACTCACAGCTCACCCTCTCCCACAAATACACCAAGAATTTCATCTACAAACCCACTGAATCACACAGAACACCCCCTGAACTCTGACAGTGTCTCTCACTTCAAAATACAGGAGGATTCCTCACAAAATACGGTAAGAGAAAAAAAGAAAAAGGAAATCAGAAGAAATACCAAATCAACTGGGAAACGAAGTTCAAAATAGCAATAAACACACATCTATCACTAATTACTATAAATGTCAATGGACTAAATGCTCCAATCAAAAGACACAGAGCCGCCGATTGGATAATAAAACAAAAGCCTCCAATATGCTGCCTATAAGAGACGCACTTTAAAGTGCAGGTTACGCATAGGTTGAAAGTGAGAGGATGGAAAAAGATACTTCATGCAAATGGAAATGACAAGAAAGTGGGAATAGAAATACTCACATTGGACAAAATAGACTTTAAAACAAAGGCCACAAAGAAAGATAAAGGATACTATATAATGATCAAAGGAGCAATACAAGGTAAGGATATTACACTCGTTAACACATACGCACCCAATATAGGAGCGCCTAAATATATAAAACAAATACTAACAGACATAAAGGGAGAATTTGATGGAAATGCAATAATTTCCATACAAAGATTTTATAAGATAAAATACAAAGATTTTAACACCCCACTAACATCACTGGACAGGTTTTCCAGACAGAAAATCAATAAGGCAACGGAGATACTAAATGACACAGTAGAACAGTTGGACCTGGTTGACATTTTTAGGACTTTTCATCCCCTCAAACCATGATACACATTCTTTTCAAGTGCTCACAGAACATTCTCTAGGATAGACCACATACTCAGGCACAATAGAAGCCTCAACAAATTTACCAGGATGGAAATTATTTCAAGCATCTTCTCTGACCACAAGGGCATGAAACTAGCAATCAACCACAGAGATTTGAAAGATGTCCAAATCAAGACATTTGTCTGACAATGTATACACACATTCACACATGCATATATAATGTATATATTGGTGTGTGTGTGTATGTGTAGGTCAAGGAAAAATATGAGCTAAAAATAATGATGTGAGAATTATCATTAGGCAAGGTTGGTGAACTTATTTTCAGACATCATCAATGGGTAAGTATAGGTAAATAATAGAGTGATTAAAATAGTCTTTTTAAAAATAAGCTTTAATTTTTAGAGCATCTTTATATTTACTGAAAAATAGTCCATTAACTTTATTCACATTTCCTTAGTTTTTCTCCTAACACTTTTTCTGTTCAGGGTCCCATCCAAGATATTATATTACATTTTAGGCCTTATGTCTCCTTAGGGTCCTCTTGGTTATGGCTTTCCTTGTTTTAGATGACCTTGACAGTTTTGAGAAAAACTGATCAGGTATTTTGTAGCATGTCCCTTTGAGACAGGAGGGAAGGGAGCAGGGCATAACCACTGAAGGAATGACACAGCAAATGAGAACAGGAAAACTGGTTAGAACCAAGATGGCAGAAGATTAGATTTCCAGTAGACCTTGAGTCTCATGGCACACCCACAGGCACCATGATAGTTCCTAGACTGACCATAAAAGATCCAAAAATGGGCAAGGGCCCAATTCCTGGAAATCCCTGCCTCTTCCCCAACATAGTTGGAATAATCCATCCACTTGTTAGTGTGTGAAATTACTAAGGCCATGAAAACTACCACCTGCACCTTCGGTCACTCTCACCCTTGTCTTCTGAGATGCCTACACTCTGTCTATGGAGTGTGTACCTCTGTCTCTAAATAAACTTACCTTCTCTTTACTATGCCTTGCTCTTGAGTTCTTTCCTGCATGAGACAAGAACCTATTCTCCGCCAACACCTTTAATGGGATCTGTCTGTTTTTCTCATGATTAATCTAGGGCTCTGGGTTTTGGGGAGAATGACCGTAGATGTAAAGTGTTATTTTCATCACATCACATCTAGATACCTACTATCAACGTGATTTATCATTGTTCATATTGATCCCAATCACTTGCTGAGAGTATTTGTCAGATTCCTCTACTGCAAATATGTTCTCTTAATGAGATCTTACTACACATAAAATTGTTCCTTAAAATTATTTAATTCCTTCAAGAAAGTTAATTGAAATGAAACGGAAAGGTTTGCTGAACAGAGAAAATTTTATTTTTCACATGAAATAGTTGGTTGTAGAAGACTCTTCTTATTAAAGCTGTAAATTTCTATTCTTTAAGCCCCCCCTTTTGCTGGCATTCTAAATTGGGGAATGATCTAGCCCCAGTGCATGCGCTCTGGGTAGGAGTGTCAATCAAGATGCCCTGACAAATCTTAGTCAAGAGATATATGCTTATTTTGCAGACACAAATCATTGTATTCCCCAAGATATTTGAATCTTGAGTGGAGTAATGCTAGGACAGGAAATAGTGAAAGCTGATTCAATGAGTGTGGTGCTCGCAAGAAATTATTCATTAACTCCAGCTCTCTAGTTCCCCAAATCTTTTCTAAATGACTATCCTTCTGATGCCAATTCTTTCTTTCTTTTGGATTTTGTGACCTACTCTATTAACTTTCTATTAAATATCTTTTTTTTTCTGAAGCTTTAACAGAGTTTGTTTCTGTTGCTTATTGTGAAAAATCATTAACTGATACAGTGATTTTTAAATAATGATGAAAAACTTAAAAATTGGTGGCTTCGTTTTCAACTACAATTTCATGTTTAAATAAATTCTATGTCTTCCTTTCTCAGCCCATGGGAGTTGCCTCCCATTTCCTCTCCTTCCCTCATTTTTGTTAGCTGAGCTATTGTTTTTATGGTTTATAAAACCATAAACCATAAACCATGGTTTATGACCAGAGTGATCAGGAGAACTTAGTTAAGCTGGATAACAAGCAACCATAAATCTTAATGGCTCAAGAAAAGGTTTTCCCCTTACTCATGCTGTGTGTTCATCACAGGTCAACTGGAATCTCTGCTCCATCTCTTTTCTCAGGGATAGGATGTCCATATTCCCGACAGACACGAATCTTCCGGATCTGAGAAAAAGAAATCAGAATTCCTGTGGATTCTTGGGAATTTCCCCAAATCATAAGTTATTCTGTGTGTTTTATCATCCTCTATGTATTTTAAAATCATAATAAGTGACCATGTCAATAAAAAGTAAATCATTTTTTGTGATGCGGTTATACTAAAACTTTCAGAGGTTTTCTTTAAAAAGGAAAAACAGACTCTGATGATGGGTATAAAGTTCACTTTGGGTGGGATGATCATGTTCAAAAATTAGATCGTGGTATTGTTTACACATTTCTGTGACTATTGTAAAACCCACTGCATTGTATGCTTTAGAAGGGTGGATTTTACAGTCTATAAATTATATCTCCATAAAGCTGTTATAAAAAGAGAAAAAAGGTAATATTAAAAGGGTAGTTTATTATTATTGTCAAACAATATATTGTAATAAGATTTTATTTCTCTATTTATATATTTGAATATGTCTTATATGTTCTAATAGACAGGCAAAGCTTGAAGTTACTGCAGGCTCAGTTCCAGACCACCACAATAAAGCAAATATCTCAATAGAACAAGTCACATGAGATTTTGGTTTCCCAGTGCATCCAGAAGTTATTTTAAACCATAGTATAGTCTATTAAGTGATCTAAACTAATGTGCATACCTTAATTTAAAAAAACTTCATTGCTAAAAAAAAATGCTAACCATCATCTGAGCCTTCAGCAGTTCCTAATCTTTTTGCTGGTGGAGGGTTTGAGATATTATAAGAATTACCAAAATGTGACACAGAGACATGAAGTGTGCCAATGCTGTTGGAAAAATGGCACCTATACTGTTGCTCAATGCAGAGTTGCCACAATCTTTCAGTTTGTAAAAAGCACTTTATCTACAAAGTGCAATAAAATAAAGTGCAATAAAATGAGGTGTGTTGTATATTTAACATATTTTATCAATGTATAACATTATATATTATATAGGTTAATATATAATATTTTCACGATGTATTGGTTCATAATATCAACAAACTATACTTTTATTATATATAGGTTCATAGAGATAGAAAGTAGTATGGTATTTTACAGAGGGCAGGGGGAGGGAGGAATAAGAGACTATTGTTTAATGGGCATAGAGTTTCCATCTCTCAAAATAAAGAAAGTTCTGGTGATGGTGACAGAGATGGTTCTGGTGATAGTATGCGTGTACTTACTATGAATGTACAGTGTTTAGGTGTACATGGAACTTTACATCTAAAAATGGCTTAAATGATCAACTTTATGTTTTGCATATTTTGGTACAATTTAAAAATCACTCTTTTAAAGTGTATAATTCATTGTTTATTTTTTTCACTCTCTCCTTAGAGCTGTGCAGCCTTTACCGCTATTTAAGTTCCGAATATTTTCATCATCCCCAAACCCTGTACACATTAGCATCTCCACCCCATTGTCTTTCCACCAGGACTGGCAACCACTAATCTAATTTTTTTTCTGTAAATTTATCTGCTCTGGACGTTACAAATAATTGACATCATACAATATGTGATCTTTTGTCACTGACTTCTTTTACTTAGCAGAATGTTTCTAAGGTTCACCCATGTTGAGGTATGTATAAGTATACTTCATTTTTATGGTTGAATAATATTCCATTGTATGGATGTACCATATTTTGTTTATGCATTCAGCAATTAATGAAAATTTGTGTTGTTTCTCCTTTTTTGGATATTCTGAATAAAGTTGCTATTAATATATGTGTACAAGGTCTAGTGGGGACATGATTTCAGTTCTCTTGGGAATGTAACTTCATGTTTAACTTTTGAGGAAGTGCCAAACTGTTTACCAAAGTGACCAACAGCTTTATAATTTTAGGTCTTACATTTAGATCTCTGATCAATTTTGAGTTAATTTTTGTATATGTGGGCCCAACTGCATTCTTCGCATAGCTACCTAGTTGTTCCAGCAACCTTTGCTGATAAGACTATTCTTTCCCATTTAATTGTCTTGGTATCTTTGTTGAAATCAATTCACCAGAAATGTAAGGATTACTGATATATTTTTTCTTTTTTTCTCTTTGATTTAGTTTGTGTATTACCCATTTTTCTGCTTCCTAGTTTCCCAATCTTGTGTTCTAATGATTCCAATCTGTTACAAAATACATTCACTGAATTTTTAATTTCAGATATTCAGATCTAGAGCATCCACTGGATGATTCTTATGAATGCCAAAGTTCTCTACTCTCATCAGTTTGTTCATTTTTATTCCCTTTTTCGAATATAATAATCACAGTTATTTTAAAATCTTTATGTGTTAATTCCAGTGACTGAACCATTTATTTTGGTTTTTTTTTCCTCTTGCTCATTGTTTTGTCATTATTGTTGTTTTCTCTATTCACATTTAGTAATATTTCACTCAATGATAAGTTATGGATAAAAGACACATAGAGACTCCCACATAATAATATTTTGTTCCGAAGATCTTGTCCCTTTTTTCTTTTAAAGAGATCATTGAGGGGTTGCTAATTTCAATCAGGAATTCAGCTGGATCTGGAAGGATTGAATTTTAGTAAAAGACTCAGTCTACCTCTGGTTTCCTTCTATTTGTAGAGCATGGCTTCCTGGGCTTTTGATTTAGAAGCTCTTGGATCTTTGTCTTGCTCACTGTATGATACTTTAGGAAAGACTGCTTTGTCCTTAAGAGTTTCCCAGCTCAGTTTTCTAGCATTCCACTTTTGGCAACTTCAAAATCTAGCAAATACCCTGAGGAGAAAAAGGTCGTGGCTTGACGTAGGCACTTTCCCTCTGCATCTTTGTTTCCTAAGTGCAGTGAGGCTGCTTTACATTCTATCAAAACCCAAAAAGCAGTGGTCTAGCTACTCAGCCTCATGCCACTCTGAAAAGAATAGGAAACAAGTGTAGGGTTAATTACTCTCAACTAATCCTTGTGTTTTCTTCAATAACATTCTGAGTTAAGAAAACCAATTTTGAAAAATGCTGTATTCTTTGTCTTTGTATATAATTGATAGTAACATGTAAAGTCTCTTAGTAAAGAAACTGTTTCATTTTGTTTAGTCATATATTTTCTCAAATTTTGAAAATTTTTTTCTACTTTTAGATGATAGATATTAATATCCAGCCAAATACATTTAAAAATATTACTAGAAGGTGGATAATATTTGAGCCTAAGCATATTGATGACTAGTATGGTAATTGGGAATGTATGAATATAGGTTTCTTTCCTCATTTATCCAGGGTAATTTTAAATATTTTACAAGGACATACATAACTCAAATTGATAGTGAAAAGTAAAAGTGAAATGACTGAAGAAAAAAAAAAGAAGGTGGGCATGTTAAGCCAGGAATGAGTCATAAAGTACATGCTAAAATAAATAACACATTTTTTACTGGTGAGTGATAACTTTCACTCAAGATTCTTATACCCAGAGCGGAAAAAACCTGAGGTGATGCATTACCAGAATTTTGTTTTTATTATCCTTAATTGTTGAGACGCAAAATTACTTGTATTTTTCACATATCTTAATAGATACTTCACAATGATTTATTAAGGCAGAATTTATCAATAGTGCTTTCATGTATGAGAACCTTAAGACTTAGGAACATAAGAAACGTGACCAAGACTGCACAGGTGCAAATGGCATTTAACTAATACTGACTGACTCCACACAATGTGTCAGACACTTTACTGAATTAGCCACAAACTTACAGCATCTCTGAAGGACAAGTATTATGATTTACCTTTTTTTTTTGAAAATGAATAGTTCTCAAACATCCAACTGGTTTCACCATAGAATAATCACGTCTTCATCCTCAAGAGAATCAGTAGTCAAATTAATTTCAATGTTATAAGTTACTTGGTGAAAAAAAAAAAAACAAGAAGCAGGAAATTTTCTCCAAACTCAAGTTCCCAAACAATAATTCCTAGAGCCCAATTAAAGCCCTTGTAATGAACTGCATGTTTGTGTTCTCCACCTCCTGCCCAAAGTCTTATGTTGAAACTCTAACCTCCAAACATCTGATATTAGGAGGTGGAGAATTTGGGAGGTACTTAGGTTTAGATCAGGTTATGAGGGTGAAGCCCCAATAATGGGATTAGTGTCCTCCTAAAAAGAGAAAGAATATAGAGCTCTCTCAAGCACATGAGGACACAATATGACAGCCCTCTGGAAGTTAGGAAGAAAGTCCTCATCAGACACTAAATCTACAAGCAACTTGATCTTGGGCTTTCCAGCCTCCAGAACTGTGAGAAATAAATGTTTGTTATTTAAGCCATCCAGTGTATGGTATTTTTGTTACAGCACCTTGAATTAACTGAGACAGCCCTATAAACTTTGGAAGACTGAATCAAGGTAGAAGAGAAAAAAATAGTAGGACAGGCGTGTGATTTTGTTTCTAGCTTGGTTCCACTGTCCCCAAAACTTAATGAAAGAGAAAACAGTAGGTAGGACACTGGTGACAAATTGGCCACCATCCTTAGCGTCTGTTGATGCTTTGGTCTTGCCTTAATATCATGCTGTTTGGGGGCTTTTGGTGTTGCCAGTGGAGTTTGGGGCCAGCAAGTTCATCTTCCCTCTCTTTGTTAAAGGAAACTTGTTTAACTCTGCAGCAGTAGCTGGTAAAAATTCTAACGGAGGACACTTGAGCGTCCCAAGTAATACGTTCAATCAAAGTTACATCCGAAGTTCATTAAAACTTTGACCACTACTGTCTGGGCATGTGCCCAAGTGAAACAACTAAAACAAAAAAACTCACTCACATCACTGCCTCTGGCCCTAAGCTCTTTGTCGTGGTGAATAATTTGTATATGGCAGAATTGTATCTGTTCTTGGCAAATGCTTACTCACTCAGGTTTCTTTTGAGATGAAGAAACTCCTCCACGAAACTGATGCCAAATATTCCTTCATAAAAATCCTTCAGGTGAGAACATGGGAGGTGAATAGAATTCTTTATAATGTATTACTTGTGTATTTGTATTTCTTCTTCTACTGGTTCTTCTCATTTATTTATGCATAAAGGGTAACTTCCATAATTCTTGATTAAGTGAGTAATATTCTAATGCCAAGTGTTAGTTTCCTGTACGAATCTCATTTTAATAAAATTAAATAGAGACCTAGTGAGGGAGAAAGGAAGGGGTTCTTAGGTAGCACAGAGAGAACTATTTTGTAAATGTATATCAACAAGTCCCAACTTTGTTATTGATCAAATTTTTTAATGAAATGCATTGACTATAATTTACATAAATGCATACATACAATGATATAATGCATACCCCATATATGCTTTTTGAGTGTGCTCTCTTTTTAATTTCCTCTTTTTACTCAAGAATTAAGCAAAACCTTCTCCTCTCTTATTCTAATATTGCCACCACCTTCCACAAATACTGACACAGGGAAACCATCTTACAGTTCAGTATGTTGATAGTTATGTTGTCCCTGCTTATGTAATTCTATTAAATGAATATATGTATCTGTCTATACAAACACAGACACACACGTGAGATTTTTAAGCCTTAGATTAGTCTACAAAGATGGCATGATAGTAAATACACCTTTTATATCTTGCTCTTCTTCAGCAGAAGTTCTTGGAAATCCTTTCCAGTCAAGTAGTGTGATTTTAATTTATTATTTTGAATGACCACAAAACATTCCAAAGTATGGCTTTACTATAATTTGTCCAATCATATCCCTCATCACAGTCATTCCATCTGTTTCCAATTTTTTTTAAAACTCTAATAACTATGAACAATTCTGCAATAATTATCCATGTACATATTTCCATGCACACTGGTGCTGTCAATTCTTTAGAGTAGACGCCCCAGAGAAGAATTACTAGGTCAAGGCATACTGTATCAGTTACTTCAGGCTGGATGGTGTGACTCGCGCTCTGCCATCTTCTTGGCTGCCCAGCCCAGCCTCCTGATCAGCTGGAAGGAGACAAGAGCATAGAAGAGCACATTCGATGCGGGAGGTTCATATGGGCCCCGCCCAGTGGGGAAACTGTTATGGATTGAATGCTTGTATCCCACCCTTGACATTCATATGATGAAGATGAATTACTAACTTCCAGTAAGATGGCATTTAGAGTTGTAATTAGGTTTAGATGAGATCCTCAGGGTGGGGCCTCCATGACGGCATTAGTGTCCTTATAAAAAGAGGAAGAAAGACCAGACAACATACCAATCTTGCTTAGTCATTGGCCAGAATTCAGGCAAGTGAGGTGGGGAAATGTAATCTATACCCATGTCAAGGAAATAGAGAAAAATCAATTTTGGAGAGCAGTGGGCACTATCGATGTGTGTGTGTGTGTGTGTGTGTGTGTGTGTGTGTGTGTGTAGCTAAACAGCAGTACTTTGCTTTTCGAAAACTTGAAGGCATGTAACTTCACATGCCTTCATGGCTGAACATAGGTGTTATAGATCATTTTAACTCTGACACTATGACGATTTTACAGTGATCTTTTTTCAAAATGTAACTTGCATTTGTTTTTCTGACAACAAATAAATTCAAACAACTTTTCAAATGTCTGCAAGCCACTTGGATTTACTTCTCTGTGAATTTCTACTTTGTGTGCTCTGCCCAATTTATAACTGAGGTTTCTGTTGCTTTATCAGTTTGTAAGAGCTTTGTTATAGTTATTAACCTCTAAGTCACAGATTATTTTTTCCAAATCAGTCATTTTCTCTTTATGGCATTTGTAGTATCTTTTCCTGTAAATATCCTTCCTGTAAAAATATTTATATAAATATATAAAAAAATATTTTTTCCTCTGATGGTTTCTCATATACCATCATGGTTAAAAATTCTCCCCTTACATGTGCATGTAGTCTCCCACATTTTTATGAGTAACTTTACTGCACTGCTAAAGCTTAAATATTTAATCTATCAGGATATTATTCATGTTAAGGGAAGTAATAAATTGCGGGTATGAGTTGAGAGGTAAATTCATAATAGCAATACTAGATTAATTCAAACAAACATTTTGGCAGAACACTGACCCATACAGTATAAGATAGGGCTGTGTTTTAATTTCTTACAAATGAATAAGGGCACAACCTCTAAATTTTTGGTTTCTCAGTAATATTTCAGCCAATAGTAAAAATCTTCTTGTCATTTTTCCCCCCATTGTTCATTTCTTGTAAAAACAGGTCAATGAGATCACCATAACAGCCTCTCGAGATTCTGTAAGGAAATGAACATCCACCATCACATTGTAAAGAAGAGAAGCCTTAACCAGGCTGGGTTTACCCAGGAACGGATCAAGCTGTGTGAAATTCATCACTTACGCTCCTAGGAAAAATGTAACTATAAAAAGTAACTAGAGACTTAAAATCATGATAAAAGTAATCATAGAAATCTATAGCATTAAAGGAAACTATGAGATGGAGATGAAGTCTCGCCCACGGACACATTTTTTCCTTCATTCCTTTCGCCTTTATGTTCACGAAGTAATTGTGACCCCTTGATCCTACCCCTTCATTGTCAAAGAAAAATGTCAAGGTTAGAAACCACTTCCAGTCACATGACTCCGGAGCTACACTTTCCTTTTGCTTTATCCTTTGAAAAGCCCTTTGCTTGGGCTCAGTGAGGCGAGTTGAGTGTCTGAGATCTAAAATGTCATAAAGAAATGCTCTTGTTAAAAAAATCACATTTCCATGAACAGAAATATTCAGAACACAAGGAGAGGATAGCACATTTTAAAATACCAGAGTAAACCATGGTATTCTTCCCCCAATCAGCTGTACACAGCTTCTGTTAGATTGTATGTTAACGGAGCCCTCACACACAGAATGTCACTGACATGAAGAAATTCTAAGAGAAAATTTTAAATGAAGTTTGATTTTCCTGGCAGACATTGCTAAAGCTATTCCAGTTTAGATGTTCTGAGCACAGCCCTGAATTTCAGCACTTCTCCAGTTTCAATCACTTCCACAGGCATATCTTTATTTAATCATTTCAGTTTGAAAGCATATTTGTTGTCCATTTTAAGCACATTTCTTTCATTATCACTTTGTCACCCCAAAATAGTATTTTCTTGAGGGCTCATTTTTATTTAGCAAAAATGACCATAATGCCCTTTAGAAGTTGTGAGATCTTCTTTTGAATATTTTCAAATACCTAGAGCTGCAGACGCGAAGATTTTCGGAATGATTTAACTTGTATTCGTGGATGAGGCTAAGATACGCGAGGAGAAGAAATAAAATAGTGTGTGCGCTAAGGTGGTGATTTCTTAATTGTAAGGTGTGGAATGGCTCCCACTTTTTTGGTAGGAACTTTTCCTGGGACTTCTCTGTCCATTTTATTGGAAGCCTTTTCTAGTGTAATAATTAATTACTGCCTCGTAAGAGGGCAGTCACAATTCGGTTGGTTTCTCCCTCTTTTTTGTGTTGTGATTTATGTTTGGCAGGTGGTTTGACTCAACAGCTTCTCTGGTAACTATGAAATATCACTGCGTCCAGGTGTAATGAACACCGTAACCGTTCTCAGTGATACACAACAGTATCCATTAGCTGCTTGGTTCTGGAGAATTTTGAGGAACTGAGGGAAGTTAGGGTTGCTCCCCCATGAAGAATGGACTAGTGGGTGCTCATTGAGATGTCCCTTCAGCCCATTCACGGACCTCACGCTAAGGTTCTGTTTCCCCATTGTAGTGGTTATCTGTTGCTGTCACACTATTGCCACAAATAGAGCCCCTAAAATGACACCCATTCATTACCTCACAGTTGCTACTGGTGGGAGTCTGAGCAGAGCCTAGCTGGGTTCTCTGGTTCAAGGTCTCACGAAGTTGCAGTCAAGACAAGAGCGGGGTCTGTGGTCTCCTCTGAGGCTTGGCTAGGATCCAGTTCCAAACTCGTGTGGTAGTTGGTAGGGCTCAGATCTTTGTAGGGCCTCGGAGGCCTACTTTCTTGCCAACTCTTGGCCAGAATCTGCCCTGTGAGCCTTGCCACTTGGCCCTCTGCTTGGGCAGCTCCCAATAGGACCCCACAGCTTGTTTCTTTAAAGCCCGCAAGGGAGAGACAATCTTCTAGCAAAAGCAGCTTCATTTTTTTTTTCAGCTTTATCAGGGTATAATTAACAAATAAAACCTTTATGTAGGGCAGGTGTACAACTTGAAGTTTTGTTATACATATGCGTTGTGAAATGATCCCAGTCAAGCTAATTAACAGTCCATCACCTCACACAGGTACCATTTTCTTTCTTTCTCTCTCTCTCTCTCTCTCTTTTTTGTGTGGTGAAAATACTTAAAATCTACCTCAGCAAATTTCAAGTATGTAATACAGTTTTGTTAACTGTGGTCACCATGCAGCCCACTAGACCTCCAGAATGTCCTCACCTCGCATAACTAAAACTTCTGTGCTCTTTGACCCACAGCTTCCCATTTTTCCTTTTTCCAGACCCTGGCAACCGCCACTCTACTCTCTGCACGTATGAGCTTGACGAGTTTAGATGCCTCAGGTAAGTGAGGTCAGGTAGCAGCCACCTTCCTGTGTCTGGCTTGTTTCACTCAGCATGGCGCCCTCGCGGGGGGCGGGTATGACTCGGTGGTAGAGCACTTGCTTAGCACGCACATGGTCCTGGGTTCAATCCCCAGCACATCCATTAAAAAGTAAATAAATAAACCTAATCCCGCCCCTGCTAAAATAAGCACAATGTCCTCCAGGTTCACCCATGCTGTAACAAATGACAGGGTTTTCTTCTTTTTAAAGGAATGTGTGTATACATTCCCTTTTTCTATTCATCTGTCGATGGACATTTAAGCTGCTTCCTTTACACAGCAATTATGAGTAATGCTGCAATGAATGTGGGCATACAGATATATCTTCGAGATCCTGATTTCAGTTTTTCTGGATATATACCCAGACTTGGGATTCCAGGATTATATGGTAGTTCCAGATTTGAACGCTTCGAGGAACCTTCACACCGTTTTCCACAGTGGCTGCACCAATTTACATTCCCACCCACAGTGTACGCAGTTTCCCTTTTCTCCACATCTTTGCCAATACTTGTTATCTTTTGTCTTTTTGATAATAGTCATTGTAACCTGTGTGAAGTTTTAATTAAAATAACAATTATTATTTTGAATTTCTCACTGTAGCATGAAGTGAACAATTAATAATTCTAACAATTCTTAAACATATAGGAGATGACCTAAAGCCTGTGTTCTGTATTCAAAACAGCTAAGTAAGTTTTATAAAAATGATAAGACACTACGTACTACCTCACATCTTTTTTTTTTTTTAAATAAGTGGTTTTGGCTGATTGAGATATTTTCAAAATGAAAAGATCTATTATTTCCAAGCCATGTGATCTGGTTATTTCATGGATATGATGATGATATTTATTAAATAATTTAAAAATTAAATTAATGTGTTAACTTGGGAATGGTTTTCCCCAGCACCTATGTTGATCAAGGCACTTGGGCAGTAAACAGGTTACCACTGGAGGTGAGAAGAAGGAGAATTTGATTCTGACTGAGGTGATCACAGAGGGCTTCAAGAAGGTGATTCATGAAAAATTTTGAAACTGGAAGAAAACTCGAGAAGATCCAATGACATTATTTTACAGGGGTAAAGACTGGTCTGCACACCCCCAAGTCATGTATACAGCTGGTGGTAAAGTGGGGCATCATTCCATCCTAGAATGTGGATACTCTAAACTTCTCACTTCTTTTTGCAATTTCTATCTAGCAGGATGTCCCAGGCAGAAATGAGGGGTTTAAAAAAAAGTGAGGGGTTTTACTTGACTCATGATGTAAGAATTGGGTGTGAAAAGGAGTCCTTTATCACAAATGCAGGTCAGTTATTCCTTCCATGAAGATGCTAGGCTCCTTCTATTCAAAACAAGAGAAATCTTTTCTGAGGCAAAATGAACTGAGGTTTGGAGTGGAGATCCAATTGCCTCAAAGTGAAGATGGTACAAAACTGACTAGAAGCAAAAAGGAAATTTACTGGAAAGAAATTTGGCCAGAAATATTTCAAATATTTTGACCTGTATTAATATCTATAAGGAATAAAAAAGTACTAACAAAGATTTATAATATGTAAATGCTCACAGCATTATTTATAAAACAAAAATTCAAAATGATCTATATGTTTCATTAGAAAGTTCAGATTTTAAACAAAAGGATAATATTACATTTATTATATAGAAGGTCCTTGACTTACAGCAGTTTGACTTATGATTTTTTGACTTTATGATGGTGTGAAGGTGCTATGCATTTCAGTAGAAACAGTGCTCTGAATTTTGATCTTTTCCAGGTCTAGTGATACGTGGTGATACCCTCTGCTCTTCCCGATACTGGGCAGCAGCGAAGAGCCGCAGGAGCATGGCAGCCTCACCACCACAAGGGAGTCACGTACACCCATTCTGCTTTTCACTTTCCGTACAATATTCAGTGGATTACAAGAGACAGTCAACACTTCATTATCAAATACATTTAGTGTTAGCTGATTTTGCCCAACTGTCAGCTGATGTAAGTGTTCTGAGCAGGTGCAGGGTAGGCTAGGCTAAGCTAGGATGTTTGGTAAATCAGGTGTATTAAATGCATTTTTGACTCAAGATATTTTCAGTTTCACCCTGGGTTTATTTCAGGTGTAGTCCCAACATAAGTGGAGGGAGATGTGTCATATGTGTAGTCTCAACTTTTAAAAACAGCCTCCTGAGGTTAAAAACTCCAAAATGACTATTTCTTAAATGTTTTCCTATTTTATACTTCTCACATTTTTCAATGCATTTCTTTTAAAACTAAAAAGACATACATATATATTTTTTCCAATGGTGCTCACCCATACTGTTCCTTTTGGATTATTAAGTTATGAGATCATAATATCTTAAATTGAGATTTCTTTACATTGTGAATCTCTTGTTTGGGTTAAGCCCATCCTGATAGAATAGAATGAAAATGGTAACTTATCAGCTTTGCTAGTTGAAATCAAGACCAACCCAACTGCACTGTCATTTTGGCGATTTGCTGAATCACCACATATTATAAACATGAATTATTAAGCTGCCCAAAATACTGGCTCAAGTGAAGGCGGTTTCTGTTTGGCTAAACCCCTCAAGAGAATAGTCATTGACATTTTCAAAACCTCTATCATTTTGTTACTGGGAAAAGGGAAAATAAGAATTACCTCAGTTCTTAATCACTTGAAAAAAAAGAATTTTTAACGAGAGACAGAAAGCGTGATACAAGCAAGATTTTTATTATTAAAGTAAAGAGATAATAAAAAATAGTACACTCCCGAGAACTGGGAGCGGGCGAATCCAAGAGAGGAAACATGGCGCCGGTCCCCCTTTTTCCTGTTTTTATAGCCTGGTTTTGAAATTGGTTGACTAATTGATTGATTGATTGATTGACAGCTCAGGTTCCCTGCACTCTGGCACGCCCATCCCCTTTGGGGCAGGTTCATTGGGTCAAGTTATCCCAGGACCCCCTTCCATGAGCAGCTGCAGTGCTTTGATTTTAACTGGCTTCTTTTACTGGCCCTCATTTAGAAAAAGTAAAAATTTCTGGAGTCCCTTTCCCTGAATGCAGACACATGCCATTTTCTGGGTTGTTCCTTTCCCCTTCCTCTCCCCCTGCCCAGTGCTTGTTTCTATCTAAACTACCTAACAGTTTGTTATTTCTGAAGTTAAAATCCATAAACTGTGAACTCTATTTTAAAATTCCTATATTAAAATAAATTAAAAGGGTTTTTTTTTTCTGTTTCTCAGATGTTTTTATGGCACTAGAAGCTTGGAGACAAAGCTAACACTAGAAATTTTGAAAACATGGCTTCAAAGAATAGCTCCACTGTCTTATTGATAAGCTGATGTATTATTATTAAAACCGTTTGAATTCTGTCTTCAAAATTCAACAATTCTTTCAGAAAAACTGGGAGACACTTTCAGAATAATGCATTTTGTCCATCATCTACCTTTATCTGTCATTTAAATACTGATCTTTTTTCTCTATGGGGAAAAAAAAAGTTTTGCCTATCTTTTCAACACGCTGTCAAGGACGTCTTTATTGTCATTCTGGGAGTCGTCTATGCAATTACCTACTCCCTGATAGGATAATATGTTGACCCTCCTCATTCAGGCAGAATAAAGTAGGTTAGGATGACGCTACCCACCTCCCACATATAACTTCGCTTTCTATCAGGAAAGAGACAAAAGAACCTTTGAGAATCACAATCACTTCTACTTCATTTCCCCAGTATGCTTTTCAGGTGGAATTTGGAAACTGAGGTTGAACACTGATCAAGGTTTAAAGATTTGCAAACTTCCGCTCAAAATCAACCCATTCATAAGTTGTCCCGCTTTCTAATGAGAGAGAGAAAGGAAAAATCAGAAAAAATAGTTTCTGAAAATTCAGAGATAGAACGTGCTCAACAGAGAAGCCAGGAGCAGTGGCAGCTCTAATCCGCCTCTTCTTTTATTCCTAAGGAAGAAAATATGTGTATTATGGACGCTATAAAGACATGGTTTCTGCGAGTAGGTTTTTGTTTTGTGTGTGTGTTATTGCTAAGACGGTTAAAATCATGTTTTACTTATTTAATTTAGTTTTCCAGAGTGTTAAGGATTAGAGTATGCTCCCATAATTAGGAGGAAAGAGTAATGAATATAAAGCAAATTATTTACTCAGATTAGGTTAATACATTTAATAAAAATGACCTCTCAGGCATTAGTAAGTCCAGTGCCTGAAGGTTGAGATATAGCTTGAGCAGCCTTGGGGACAAGTTATCAAGTGTCAATGACTGTTATTCTTCAAAATTTAATTACAATCCCACTGATGTCACTAAACTCCTTTACTTATTTTAAGTTAATTTTTCAGGCAACTGCTTTTGCAGATACGAATAGAAGAATGATTGATATGAAATTATGCACAAGACCCATTAGCGAAGCCCCCATGTCCATCATCTGTCCAACCATCATTTTATTATCTTATTTATCTTACAAAACTTCTTGTCAAGTGTCATTCACCATCTGAGGCCCTGAGAATATACAACCAAAAGTGATATATTCCCTTTCCTCAAGGAGTTCACAATCTAATTAGCAAAACAGGTTTGCAAGGTAATAAATACAATTTGTATTTTAAATATTATTTTTAAGGTATGTGCAGCTCACAGGGAGACACACACAAAAATTGTAAATTCCATTACAAATAAGGAATATCAAAAAAGATATCATGGAAGACACTTAAGCAGAGAAACATGGCAAGGTTATATTAAAATGATATAAATTACTCTTATCTTGACTCCTTATCCAAAAAAAAAAAAAAAAAAAAAAGAAGAGTTACCATTTCCTATTAGAATTGGAGTTTAAGGAGATTAGTTAACTTGCCTGAAGTTGCTTAGTGACTAGAAGTCCCGTCAGATTTTGAATCCAAGCCATTAACTCTCCTTAAACCCATGCTGGTTCCACTACACAGCACCACTCACTCCCCCGACTCCTGGTCCAGGAGCCCCCTGTAAACACTTCTCTCATACTCTGCTTACTTGTTTTCAAGACCATCGTTATTCAAGATATTTCTTCCTTTTTTCAAACTTCATTTTATTTAGGGTCAATGAACAATGGGAATTTTGGAAATGAAAGAGATCTTTGAAGCCATTAATTCAACATTGTTCTTTCACAACAGGAGAAAAAAAAAATGGTGCTAGAGACATTAAGTGACTCTAGGAAATTATAAAGCTAGTTAGCTGCAGAGTAGCTCTAGGACCACCTGGTCCAGGCATTGCCCCTTATGTCTAAATTGTCCCTTCTCTGGGTGGTCACAATATCCAAGGTCCATCTCCAGTTGATAATTTGAGGGAAAGAACTTGCTTTCTTCTTTGTGTCCTCAAAAAATACGCTAAGGGTATGGGAGTGGGAACCCTAGAGGACATGAGTGAAATGTAAGAACGAAATGAACAACTGTTCAGAATAAGAAATGTAAAGAGGCTTGGGTGTGGAGTAAGAAGAGAATCAAAAAGCAGAGCCTTCAAGCTGGAGCCCCAATTTGTCAAGGTCTGAGAGCATTTAAGGAAGCATAACTGGCATTTTAATGTAGTTGCTTGGCTGCAAGTTGAACCCTCTTTGTCTTCTTCAACTTTCAGGAAAACCTACCATAGGCATCAATACCTTGCAGTTTGGAAATGAAGGAAAAGGAATTACATTCATTTGGGGGTTTATGTTGTGAAATAAAAAGCAAATCCGGATTTTGTAAGGAGATACTAACTCGAGAGAGGATTATTGTAAGCAGATAGGGTAGGGGTTACCAGAGAAAGAAAACCAGACATGGCTTTCTTGACATAAGGGAAGCCATTTTGGTCCTAAGCCATTCTGTGGTCTAAGCCTGGCTGCAATGCTTGCCCTCGAACAGGTCTCAGTAATTAATGATCTTAAAGGAATAAAAGAATGCAGATTGTTATCAAGCCAGAAAAGTAACATATCAAAGATAATATACCAGTTGTAAAGGCTCCCAGTTCTATTTCAGTGGTAAAGATTAGCTTGAAATGTTCACCTACTGGATCAACTGGACCCTAAGGGATGATGGTGTTGACCTTTTCTGACCCTCCCGACTTCAGTTCAATTAAGCTTGGACTCTCAACCACCCAAGACCCTTCATGAATATGCATGTATCCTTAGCTTAAAACTTCCCCCAATTTTGCTGTTTGGGAAAACACAATTTTGGGAAAGATCCCAGGTGTTCTCCCTCCTTGCTGCAAGTGATAAATCCTTCCTTGTCCTGATCCTTGGCTTGATTGCATCTTTTGGCTCCACACCCACCAATAGACAAACCCAGTTTTCGGATAACATCACAGCAAGAGAATGAGGGGTGAGGGAACTGTTGCAGTGGAAGAAGACGGACCATTATAATAGTTAGAACTCTGACCATAACATCCGCAAGAGTCTTAAGGGTTGGGCACAAATGGTTTTCTTTTCATAGGGAGGAATAAACAATAGAAAGAACCAAGTGTGAAGAAGTGGGCCTGATGGGACAGTAGGTCAGAGAATGCTTGACTCTGAGGCCAGCCTTTTCTCAGAAGGGGCTGTGCACTGGCTGGTTCAAACAGAGGATGGGTCAAGTTCGGAGAGCCGGGGAGAGAAACTTAATCAAAGTTTGACTAATAAGCATTTTACTCCTTGTGATTGGAGCACAAGCAGTTCAGTTGATACTTTATGGGGCAAAGAATAGAAATTTACACAGACTGTGGTCTTATCCCAGGGAAATGGGGCAGGGGAAGGTGTGTTTCTAGTGCTCGGTCTGCATCACTTTTATCAAGAAAAGGCGGGGACTTGCGTGATGCTGCAGTGGGACACAGAGCCCAGCCTGAGGCAATGAGGCTGGAGGAGGGGCTGCTGCTGGAGCAACCAGAAGTGAGACAGGAAGGAAGAGGGCAGGGCACAGTCATTCAAGGAATGACGCAGCGATTAACACCAAGATGGTGGATGATTCAACTCCCAGGAGGCCTTGAGCTTTATTAGACACTTGTTGTAATATATTAACATGGTAAATGGCACGCCCACAGGCGCCTTGACAGTTCTGACGCTGACCATAAAAAATCAAAAAGTGGGCGGTAGCCCAATTCTTGGCAATCCCTGCCCCTTCCCCAAAAGTGGTTGGAATAATCCTCCCACTTGCTAGCTTACAAAGCTATTGAGCCCATTAAAAACTAACAGCCCCCACGCCTCGAGGCCGCTTTCCATTCTGAGTGAGACAGACTGTACTCTGTCTACTTTTACTTTAAACTGAGAACCTAACCCCACACCTCAGGGCCTTTCTCTTGCCTTGTGAAGCAGCCTGCTGTACGGCAGCCCTAGCAAAGTAACCCAGCAGCCGTTGCAGTAAGCGGTGCAACTGACGTGGGGAACAGAAAATTGAAGTTTTTTTCCCCCAGAATATCGTAATGATGTCCCTATACAAACAATTCTTAAATGACTTTTGATTATTACATTGAAAAATAAGATATACATTTTATAAAACTGATCATCTTTTCTACTCATTTGTATGTGATGATGAGTAATAGGGTAGTACAGTTTTACACATTTTAGAGAACCCAAAAGTGAATTTGTCATTTTGAATTTTAATCATTTCCTTCAAGCATTTCTTCTTCTTCTTTTTTTTTTTTTTTTGCTTTCATCTTTTATTCTTTGACTCTTAAATTATGGTTAGCTTATGTATCATTGTCATATGTCACTTATATTAGATATTTTTGTGTCTCCCTTATGAAGATTCCTTGATGTTCTTAGGCTTTGATAATGCACTCCCAAGTCTGTGGCTGTAGAGTATCAATCAGATTATTTGTATACTGGAGATTTTTTGTTGTGTTCCCAGCCCCATTCAAGAAGATACAGTTTTAAAAGAAAGTCTGCTGATTAGTGAAATGTTACAAACTTCATTCCTAAACAATGCCATAGATAGCAACAACATTTAAAAACTCAATGAAACTCACCCCCCAAAATGAAACATTTAGATATTATCTGAAATATATATATAAAATCTATATGAGGAAAACTATAAAACTCTGATGAATAAAATCAAAGAACTAAATAAAGAGGGAGATATTCCATGTTCATGGATAGAGACTCAATATTGTCATTTCAATCTTTCTTTTGGAAGATTTAACCATAAATCTCCAACATTCCACACAGCCCTAGAACTCAGCAAACATGCCATTAGTAAAAACCAGTCTTGCATTTGAGGTCCTTTAAGTTTCCACTTAGGCAGTTTGGATCCACACAACTATTTTGCTGGTTTCTCTTTTACCTAGAAGTTGCCAAGTCTTTTATAGTAAAGCCCAGAATTTGATAATGTTTTCACTAAATAGGAATGGCTAGCAATCATCAGCTTCACCTTGGATGAATTCTGCTTTCCTGAAATTATGATTCATCTAACCCTCATATGTTCCACAGCTGTCTAATGCCCTAAAATGTAATTTTCCAGCTTTTTCTGGTTGTTCCAATGGGAGGTTGCCCATTTACCACTCATTACATTTACCTAGAAGCTGAAGTCTCAGTAAATATTAAAATAATTTTTGTTCTGATTTGAAATCCTTTATCAGTCTGGTTCATTAATCATATTCTTATATTGTTTTATTGCTTAACATGTGCTAGTCTTAGTTGCATTGTATCTTGTATAAACCTATCATAACACTGAACATAGTATAATTAAAAGCCAATTTGAAACATCTGATAGCTGAAAAAAGCTAGTCTATGAGACATGATAAATAATTCATCACAATAAGGATTCTTCCTGCTTTATCCTTGTAAATCCTTGTTTAATCCATATATCCAGTTATCTATTCATATGTATACCATCTTTCTCTCTGACCCCCTGCAAATTGTCTTTATAAAACACTGTTCAAAGACTGAAAGAGTAAGTATATATTAAACAAATCTACAGCATTTGTAAATCTGCTTACATAAAAGTGGCTCTTTGCATTGTTTCTTATCCCTTAAGTGTGAAATCCATCTGACAATTTAGGGCAATGAAGGTTTATTTCTCGTGATAAACTTGCATGCTTCCTTCAATTAAGCAATGAGAATTCTTTAATCCATGTAGTTTCTTCTTTACCCTGGCTGCTAAGAAAATAAGAGCTGTTTTCTGTTTAGTGATTAGAGTTGTCTTCCTCAGACAGTGTCTACACACACACGTCTCCTTTGGAGAGATGAAACACAAACAGTAAGAAGTAAAGAGGACTATGTGTGTGTTTCTACAGTGTGTGAACATACGTGTGATTCCTTTTTATTCCTTACTCTCTACCTTTTGTCTCTTTAATTGCTATATGCTAATTGTGCTGGCATTTTTGTACTTGTGTATTTATTGTAAGCCATTCCAAATTTTGAAAGTGGGTGGGAGAGCCTATGAACTGATATAAAGCCAACATGATGCACTAGGGAACAGAGATCCATCAACTTTGACAGAAGTTTGGCTTTTTATTGCAAGAAGGACCAGGTTAGCATCATTAATTTAATATCTGCTAAATATGAAATCCTGAAGACAAGGGAAGAAAACCATACCATCTTTTATGATTTTTTATCATTTTCCCTGACTTAAATTTTTTACTCATAAAAATGTCTAAATATTTTTCCATGATACAAACTTGGGCTCTCTGTGTTTAAAATTTACATGAAAAGTGCAAAATTTGTAAAATGTTATCAAAGTTTGCCGACATAAACTTCAGGAATCTTGAAGTATCTGAAAAATTAAGTCACCTTTGAAAATTTTTACTCTAACACAGGAAACAAAGATAAAGCTACAGCAGAGGATTTTATAAGAAAGGGTCTAAGATATAGGTAACATAAGAGGCTATAATATCAAAGCTTATAAATCTGTAAAACCAATGGGTTACAGGGAAGTGGGTAACTTTTTAATGAGGACAGTCCAAGATTTTCTCTTCAATATCTGTAGTTAGCATTTGTGCCCAAATGTTATACCACTGGCAATTTCATTCATTTTCCAGATGTCAAATCAGCCCTACCCGTAAGAAGCCAGGTTAACTCCTCTTGTGCATGTTAACCCAATAGAAGACAATGTGGCTTGAAAGATCATTTCCAAATAAAAAGAACAATTTGTGTAATTATTTGGGGCCTACTAATAATGATTGTAGCCCTGAATCAAACTTCAGTTCATGCAAGCACTATTTATGAACTTGTGAACTGTAGTCAGTTGCAGGTTTGGAATGTAAGGCAAAATGCTTAGTGAAGGCCAGTGTTAGCGCAAGCTGAATGAAGCCAGTCTTCTGGGTAAGTAATTGTCTAAATATTTCCTATGGTTTCTCCAACTTTCTACCAGGACTACATGAATTTATCTAAAAAAAGTTATCACAGCCGTGATTTGTATAAACAAGACTTTATTTCAAATATATTTTACAGTTTGTGTGTAATTAGGATTGCTTTCCAGACTCTGAAATTTAATACTAAATTGAACAGGCAATGTACAAAATGGTGGTGTTTACTTAGGCCTACAATTGAATTCCTACGATTGTTCTGGTAATTTTATTTTCCCTTTTTAAATTGAATCAGTAGAGACATTAATGATAAAACTTTCACCCCCTTGGTTATATTTTGAATACGAACAAAGTACCGTTCCGTTCCATATTCCCTTGTATATTTAGGAAATGGTAGTAAATAGGGAGAGTAAAATATATATCTGGACCTGACTAATTGAAAAATGATGAACTATTGTGATCAGAGCTGAACTGGTTCATTCCTGGTGGTAAAAATAGTTTGCTAAGCAAATTGGTAGAACAAACAAAATTGTAGGGCAACTGTTCAGCCTGTTTAATAAAACATAGCTGTTTTTAAGAACTTTTAGCAATACTGTTGCACACACTTTACATACTAATTACAATGCCTACTTATAAACCAGTTCTTCTCAGCTAATTATTAGGTTGCTTTAGAAACTCAAGAAAAATAAACTGGATTTTTTTTCGTAAATATTCTTTAACTCAGACATTGAACTAATTCATGCTTCCCTTCACCTCTATTGTTAAAGCTGAGGTTCCAATGATGATGTCAAGTTATAAATAGGGATGACTTCTGAACTTTAACATTTGATAAGAATGAAAAGAGTATCCTGATTTTTTAAAAAATACATGTGGGAACTTCCTCAAACACCAACAACTAAAACTGTCAAAATTGAGATTAAAAAAAAAAAAGAATGGGTTTCTTTTCACTGTTGCCAGTATTTTTTTTTTTTTTTTTGGTTGTTCAAGGCATTGGCAGTAAGAAATCAATCTATTATTGCATGCTAGTCCTAAATATTCCATAAGATATTAAAAAAAATGAAGGCCAGGAACAGAATGTTTCTAAAATAGAGTATGACAGGACAAAACTCAGTGCGCTTTATTTGGTAGGAGAGAGCAAAGGTGGGACTTCGCACCTTGAGTGAGCCACGTTTCCATCAGCAGACAAGATTTTCCCACCCACACCCACTTCACACATCCTGACGATGCTGTTTCCTGAAGGAACAGGATGGACTCTGACCAACATAGCCATAGGTGGTCTATTAAAAACACTACATGGAATGATTATTTCTCCACTTCTACAATGAATATTTTCCTTCCAAAAGAATCTCATTTTTTTTTTTTTTTTGGCAAATATTAAGTAGGTATCATATCAGTTGTATTTTCAGTGTTCCAGTGGTCTGGAGTCTCTGAAGCCAACTGCTTTGCCATGATGAACAACATGAGAAGCACAGAAACAAGGAAAAAGATGGACATGGTACTGGTGGATCCAAGGCCCTCAACAACAGTCTATGAAGAGACAGACTGAGAGCTCCTTTCAACCTCCAATGTTTGCCTACCCACTGCCCCTCAATTTCATAGAGGTGTTTATAGAGGTCGAGGGTTAAAGCATGGCAGGCAATAATCTGCAGAATTTGACATGCAAACAAGGCAGCTAACGGGAAAACAGCCCCACCTCCTGGCTGTTTGGAAACACCAGCGCATGCAGAATAATTCGGAGCTGGTTAATTGCAAGAGCTTTCTCTCTGCCCCTAGAGATTCTGATTCACTGCATCAGAAGTCGGGCCGAGGGATCTACATTTTTAACAGTTAATTCTAAAGCAGGTAGCCCATGGACCAGACATTGTGAACTACTTCTGTTAAGGGAGTCAGTGGGCAATGCGTCAGCAGGAGATGGCCTCTTTATACACTTCGTATTCATTTGAGCCAGATGTTATCTGACCCAGCGTCTTGATACTCATTTAAAAACCAACTAACCAACCGACCAAACAAAAGCTCTTCTGGGAAACTATTAAACACAGAACTATCAAGACAGGAACACACACTATGGTGGAAGGCAAGCAAAAATGGCCATTGGAAGGAAAGGAAATCTGTTTCAACATTTGGCTTAAAAAGTTGAAGGGAGACTCCAGAGGTTAATGCCAGAAAGTTAAACAATGAAATAAAATATCCATTCTTCTAAATTAGATACCACTCAGGTGAAAATGATAGTTCTTAAGAATCTCACAAATCAAAATATAGAAATTTTTCTGTACAACCACAGAATGAAATTCAATTCCAAAGCACAGAAACCCAGCCCCAATGGTAGTGTCAGGCTTGGGAAAAGATGAAGGGTGCTTCGGGCTGCAGGTGTTTTTAGTGTGTTAGACAGCTGCATACTTGAAGGGTGTCTTTTGACTTGATGGCGAAGCTGTGTGAAGAGACGCAGTCTAACAGGGCTTTCTAGAATGTCCCACTTTAAGATTTCAACCCTTAGTTCTCAATTCAAAGTCAACTTCAGGAAGTGGGGTTATTTATACAGAAAGCAAAATTATTGTTCATACTTTTGCTCTTTTCGTAAGAAAACTAATGATTAAAACTCCATAAGAAGAATTGTGAAAAGAAACACAGTATAATAGGTAAAGAGCACATTTGCTGTTTTTATTGGTGCCTTGCATGGCAGTAATACTGAAAAAAGAGAATGCAAAAACAAAAAACAAAAAACAAACAAACAAAAAACAGGTTGGTGGCAACCCACATCTTTTTTTTTAAGAGTACATAAACTCCTGTTTTATTTTTATTGTGGCATGAATGATAACATAAAACCAAAAACATGAAAATATACAACTTATATTACACTATGTGTTATGAACAAAATATAAATCTATAACTCTATGTTATATTTACATAATTATTTATTTTATTAAATTTCAAGTGAGATGGTAGGTTGCACATACTTTGTTTTAAGCTCCAGGCATTTGATTGTCTTTTTTTTTTCTACTTTTTTCCCATTTTTACTCATAAAATCCAAACTGTTAGAAGGACTAAGAGCTTTAGAGCCAGTGGAGCTATATAAATACTGTTTTAGTGAACCAGTGACAGAAACACTGGGGAGGACAGGAATCAGTCAGTAGAAAAAACATCATCTTCAACCTGGGAAACTGATAGTTACAGGAAACTTTAAAATTAAATACTGTAAAAGCCTGTCTAAACGAAACCCTATGCCCTATAAGACAAAAGAGATCTCTGAACCACTTTAAGTGGGCTTCAAATTTTTCCTTGCAGACCCCATTTTTATTTTACTATTAACTTGATAGACAAATATTTTATAAACCTGTTTGTAAATATACAATTGTTTATTACAATTCAAATAATTTACCCAATGGAATGAATAAGAACGTAACTGCTTCTGATGTTTTAAATGTGGTATGAGAGGTTTCTTTTGGGAACAGTAACATCTTCTGGCTTAAGAAAATATCTGAAATCGGACCATGAAAGAGTTAAAGATAAAATTTTTAAATGAATTAAAGGTAAAAAGTCTACTCCAAAATCAAACCTATGAAATAGGTTCATCAAAGAAATTCTTTCCTATTTGTCCCTTCTAAGAGGATTTGGTTTCAATAATGATTATGTTCTTTGGGAGGGATTTTATACATGGTTAACTCTTAGCTGCAGATGCCAAATAAATGTTAAACATTGACTTGACTAATTTAGGTACAAGTGTACTGAAGAACGGTTTTGCATTTGATTCAATTGTGGTAACGAGCCAAATTATTAGTGACTTATAAGTGTGTAACTTTAACCTATTCTCTCCAGTGATGCTTAGATTCGTATTAAAACATGACTACTTTTAGAGGAACTGATTTCAATAACCATTAAAAAAAACCCCAGAATTCTGGCAAGATTATCCCTCAGTACTGGGTTGAGCCCGTGTGTGTGTGTGTGTGTGTGTGTGTGTGTGTGTGTGTGTGTGTGTCTGTGTGTGTGTGTGTGAGAGAGAGAGAGAGAGAAAGAAAACGTGAAATGCGAGTAGGAACGGGGGTGGGGAGGGAGAATTTACGTTCATTCTAGTTTGATCTTACTCTCCTTTCCTCTCCCTTATCTTTTTTTGTCATCATGGGGCACCAAAAAAGAATACAAGGTTTTAGGATCCTTTACAAAAGGTATAAACCAATCAAATGCCAAAAAGGCAATGTGCTAACCCAGTTAGGTTACCATTCATAGCACCTTTTATCAAATGACTTCAAAGTACTTTAAACATTAATATGATTCTTTTTGTTTGTTTTCTTTTAGGGAAAATTAAGGCAAAGAAATTGTGGCAGTCCGAGAAATTAGCTATCAGAACAAGAAAACATAATGCAGGGCTATGGATCTGCTGTCTGTTTCAGTCCATGCACAGCTTTGTCTCTCTGATAGAAACCTAACTAAATAAAATTAAAACTAACTTCTGAATTTCGTAGGTAAAGGTCACCATGAACAATTTTTACGTTCCCCTTCAAGTAAAACAAAATAAGAAACAAACAAAAAAAGACCAAACAGAAGTGTTTTGTCAATTCACGGGTAAGTGCGTTAGAACTGGTTTCAGCCATGAACGCCCTCAGTGGCATCTACCTGGAGCTAAAACAAAGTATTCTTGTAGCCCAAAGCCATGAAATGAAAACGAAGCGTCCTTATAACGTGGTGTAAGGTAAGTATCCAGCAAACGTGAGGGGTGAACCCACATGAGTCAGAAAGCATTTAACAAAGACAGAACAAAGTTTTAAAAATCTGTTTTCACATTGTACATAATAACGATATAAAAACAAGTGTCTATTTTTTTTAATCCAGAGTGCTTAAAAACAAAACAAACAAAAACAAAAAGAAATTGGCTCTAGATAACTGTGGCAATTAAATAACTAAAATGAGTGATGAGAGCATAAGTTAATTAAGACTGAACACGACCCTCCTATCAATTCAGTCGTTACGTATTAAACATCAGAACCTGACATTGTTGGGGCCAAATTTTTAAAAAGGAGAAGACTTATGGAAGGAGACGTGAAATTGTGTGAGTGAACATATGTGTATGTGTGCGTGTGTGTGTATATATATGTATATATATATATATACATATATGTTGGAGATGAAAATTTGTTTTAAATACCTAACAACTTATTGGCTGCACTTCCAAATCAGAGCAGAATAAAATAGAAAGGGAGAAATAAATTATACATAACTTACTAATCTGGGAACAGCTGACCATTATTATTATTATTACTATTATTATTATTATTATTTTATCATCATCATCATTATTACAACACTAGCAAAAAGAGGCAGATCAAATGAAAATACAGTCATCAGAAACAAACAGAAAAACAAACAAAACAAAATCTCTGACATGCAGGTTATGATCAGCTCCTCCAAGCAAAACCCCAGAGCAAGTCTTTTGAGAGAGAGAAAAATAAAAAAGAATTTTTTTCTTCTTTCTATGTAAAAAAAAGAAAAATCAAACTTTAGGGTCAGGTTTGGGGGATGGGATAGGAAAATGATGACTGGAGTGAAAACCATAGCACATCCAAGCCACTGGTGGGAGTATTTACTGTCTGATGCTTCAGCAAAGACCATGGTGACTGACTTTAAGTGATTTTGCATCTACCTGTATGAGCCCTACAACTGCCCTGGCACTCGGCTGGCAAAATCTAAGTCCCATCACCATCAGCTGTGGCTCTCGGCACATACTCTGCTGGAATCAACCAAGCAGACGTCAGCGGATTCATCTTACAGCAAGAGTAGAGTAGTGGCAAAGATTGCTGGGCTTGGCCAGGCTCCATCTTGTTGGGGTGCAATGACTTTTGATCAAATCCTGCTTTTTATAGCATGAGATGCATATGGCCCACAATTCTGAAACGTAAATGGCCTCCACCTCATTTCATGGAGAGATGAAAAATACCTTGTAAAGATCATCGGTTCCATTTCCTGTTCAGGAAAGGATGGAATGTTGAAGAAACAAGCTAATTCTATGTTTCTGGAAAATGGGCAGATATATTCAAGGAAAACAAGGATTGTTTTGCTCGAAGTTATCAACAGGAAAAACAAACAGAAATCATTAAGAAGCAAACGTTAGTGGAACCAACTGACCAGGGAGAAGGGACATCTGGGAGCAGACTGATGGCAGCGTCCGTGTTACTCATGCACCCATTACACAGGGCCACCTGATTCATCCAATCGTCATCATAGCAGAGGTTTAAAGATATAATTTCTGAGCCCTGTAGTCATTAAGCTGTCACTTGAAGTGCAAAGTCAAGGTCAAGGCTGCTTCCAGACCAGTCACTTGGGGGGATGTGGGCTTTCATCCCCAGATGTGGGTTTAACTCGCAATGGTCCACTGTTATTCCTATTAGTACCATAATCACACACATACATACACACAAAAATCCAAGATCAGAAAATATTTTTTTCTCTAAATTTCTTAATGTCTCTCTTTCTCTCTCTCTTTTTCACCTGAGAACAGCACCTACAGTTTCCATTAAAAAAAAAAAAGTCAAATCTCACCAGCTGCTGGTATTTCAGGTTTTTCAAGGGATTGTCTAAGATATAACACTGTCCTAATTTAAGAAGGAACAGGGAAAAGGAAAGGGAAGAAAATCAACTGGGTCAACACTTCAGTACAAATTTGGCACTTGCTCAAAGATGTAGTGTGGTGTGCAATAGACAAAGTCCTCTAAAGAAAATGATTGCTTACTTTGCGGTGGATAGCAAGGAAGTTAAAAACAGGCTCTTTTTCCCTCTTTCCCCCCCATGCACAGACTTCCATCTTTAAAGTATAGAGATGGAGAAAGTGGAGAGAAGTAAAGAGAAATTCATCATCTTTCTTTTTTTTTTTTCTGTCAGGTGCATTACCAAAAAAAAAAAAAAAAAAAAAAAAAAAAAGGAAAGGAAGGAAAGGAAAAAACCCAGAACCCCCCCCAAAACAAAACAAAACTTATTTCTTTTTAAAAATTGTAGCACAAAACAACAAAACACATTCACAAGCCACTTGTTGGCACTGTGTACCTGAGTGAGAATTTCTAGAACATTGTAGAACAAACAGCCATAAAGTTTATTAAAAAAAAAAGTTGACGGGTAAGACTTCAGTGCTTGGATGTAGCAGCTGAATTACTGGCATTATTTTACCCATAGCTTATTTCAATCTCTTGTTGTTGATATTGTTGTTTGCTTGTTGTATTTTTATTTCCTTTCCAAGCCTTTTGAGGCTAAGGTCTATTAGTCAGCTGATGTCCCAACTATTTAAGACTAACAGTTAAAGTAACAGTCAGTGTATGAGAAAGTTAATGTGCTTGGCCACTGGTAAGGATGAACCAGCTAGGGCTTCTTTAAGTCCTAAGGTCACAACCATCTTTCGACCCTTATCAGTTGGCTTGTCCTGCAATATGGTTTTCACTGTCACTCCCATAATCTACATCGGGATCATCCTCTTCCTCATCGTACTCATCATAAATCTCTCCGTTGATGTCCTCAGCCTGTATCTCTTCTTTGATATGTGGCTCCTCTCCTTTCACACCGTAAGTGCTCTGGATGACAGGCATCCCAGGCTCCGGGCTGCTCGACACGCTTGAGTGCTCAGAGGGCAGGTGAGGGGAGGGCATCCCGGCCATGGCGATGGCTCCAGGGTACACAACTCCAGCGGTGGCGATGGGGATCTGTGCTTGTTGCCTGTCAGAGAGGAAACCATGGGTGAGCGGACAGTTGGGTGCACGTCTGGCTGCATAACTAATTTGCTCTGCTTGTTCAACTCCAAGGTAGTGGGTTTCACCTGACATTTTCAAAACTGGATCCTCCTTTGACCCCAATGCCTTACTTCAATGCAGTGCTTTGTAAAGTACAAGGCCTTTGCGTGGGTTACCCATTGATTCTTAAAATGATTCTGTGTTGTTACCAATCTATTGTATGAAAAGAAACTGAGGTGCAGAAAGATAAAGCAGATGAACTCAAGTCCTTGACCCCAAGTTAAGGGTCACTTCACTGTGACACATCAAAACAGCTTTTAAAAAGAACTGAATCTAAAGATTCAATTTTAATGGAAAGCTCCTAAAGTATTAGAACTTCCCAAGTGAAACTTGACTGCCTAAAACTCACTGAAACTGAGTAATATCACCTCTTCCTTGAAATAAGTTTTGGTGGGGCGAGGAAGTAGGGCCAGCCTCACGGGTGAACCACCCCTGCAGTTGTACAGACCCCGGGGCTTAGAAAGACCTTACACTTGATTTAAAGTTCTGTTGTCACAATCTTGAAATTCTTGGAAACTCTGTAACAAAGACCCCACGTTTTCGTTTTACCCTGGGCTCTACAAATTCCGTGGCTGGTCTGAGGGGGAAGGGATTAATAGAAGATGTCCATTTATGCTTCTTTCATTCATTCATGTTTACTGTTTCCCCAAGGAGTGCTGGATTTTGCGCTCAGCATTGAGAAGAGTCATGCACTGGGATGTAAATCACAGATCCTTTGGACAGAGCAAGGGATACTTTCAGGGGAATGGAGGGGACAGGGCAGACTGGAAAAGGCTTTTTTCTAAGGTATCCTCTGGCCATTTTCAGAACAGTGTTTATTATTCTAAGAAGCTCCCAGGATGGATCTATCTATCTTATCTATCTATCGATCGATCGATCGACAAAATTCTGCAGAAGCAACGTGGCTGCAGGTCGCGCCTTAAGCAGCAGGGAAAGACACAGTGAGAGAGGCACCTGTAATTCAGAAGGAAACTTCCCCATTCACAACGCTGCGCCCTAAACAGAACCCCTACTGTGTGTAATCTTCTAAGGCCACACATGTGCCTTGAGAGCCCAGAGTCCCCTCGATATTCAGAAACAAGTGCTTCTTGCTTCTGGAATCACTTTTATGTTGTATTGTCTCAACATAACTAAGTTCTTAGGGGCTGTGGAACTTATCACTGGGCAATCCTGCAAGTCAGGAAAAGCAGCAAGGAAAAGAACCAGGAAGACTCCTTAAGTGTCTAACAGCAAACTTCAAGATTGTTTCCTTCCAGATGTTTTATTTTCAAACCAGCCATGAGCAAAGCTCACGTTGGAGCCACTGTTCTAGGAGCGTGGAGTGGATTCACCTGGAAGTGTTCTTTCTCGGGACTATATGGGGGGGGGGGTTAGTCTCTGTAAATACAGTGCTCAAGTTCTTTCTCAAAATGCTGCTGCGCAACTGAGCAAACACGTTTCACATCCCGCTAAGTGTAACAGGAAGTGCTCCCGAAGGGCGCGCGGCCGCCGGCCGTACCCAACGTTGAAGTACTGCCGCATCTCCTGCCGCCGGTTCCGCATGATGGCCTTGTACTCGCCGATGCGCAGCTTCTTGCCGTCCACGAGGCACGTGCGCTTGGGCCGCGGCTTGTACTTGTAGTCCGGGTACTTCTCCAGGTGCTGCTTGCTGAGACGGGCTTGCTCCTCATAATATGGCTGTTTCTCTAGGTTTGTCATAGCTTTCCAGCGAGATCCTAGGGGGAAGAGAAGGTTAGCGTTCCCATTTGCCCAGCAGCTGAGGAGCCTAAAGAAAAAAAATAGAACTGAGAACATGAACATCTCAAGTGAAAACGCTGGCCAAATCCCAGAAATACATAAAAAGAGTATGATTCATGAGCTCTGACATGGGAGGTGAGATCCCACCAGCGCAGAGGTGTTGGTGGCCGTGTCTGCAAAGAAACTGTGTACCCAGAGACAAAACACTGAGCAATATTTTTTTCTGTCTTGAATGAACAATTTAGCCAAACTTGTACATTATGTACTGAGAAGTTCACAGATGATATAATGGAGATACCTTTCATTTCTACATTAGACCATGGTGTAACCCAACTGTGAACTAAAGAGTGATGCACAAACTTTTAACATATTTTGAATCTGAGGGGAACTGTCTAGTTACTGAGTATTTTTATATGGGGGTACATTACTTACTACAAATATCTCTTACATGTATTACATATAATTCTCATTCTCCACCAAATGTTTAAGGATCCTTACATGATTACAGTTAAAAATTCATTTCATTAAAATTTTAATTATAAAAAGCATATTAATGAACATGCACTGGGTAACGACTGTGTGTTAGATCCTGTGCTAAAAACTTTACGTAAGTTGTTTCATTTTTACTTTTCACCATAACCTTATAACACAGCAATTATTTTCCAGTGATAAAACTGAAGTTCAAATAGATGAAGTAACTTACCCAAGGTCACACAACTATTAAATTGTAGATCAGTGACTCAAACTCAGGTTTGATGGAAGTGGAAGTGTGGTACCATGTATGTCCCTATAGCCCTGCCCCCACCTACTACATATGACCCAGCAGAGGTCAAAACTTACAATAAGAAGTGTGTGTTCAGCAGTATTTTTCCCTTGTAAATCACCTGCAGTCATCTGTTAAAATGTCACTTCCTGTGCTGTAGTATGCATTACTGATGTTAACCCAAATTGGTTTTCCCTTTCTTTTCACATTTAATTCTGGTTTGGATTCAACTACGATGGTGAGAAACAACTGTTTGAATCTTAATTAGAATAGTTTATGCTAGTTTTCAATATAGATATGATTTAAAGTTTTGATTCTATCATATGGCTATGTGTAGGGGGTAATAGAAGTAGTAATAATGTTTATTTTCCACTAAGCATGTGAGGAAAATCCATTCGCAGATGAAATGTGTTTATCTGCAAGTAATCAGCTCAACTCTAGCCAGATCCACAAAGACCAAAATCACTGGAATGAGGAGATCCCTGCCAAAGACGTCCTAGCACTGCTGCCTCTACCTGCCTTCCAAAGTCACCTGAGCAAGCTCTTCAGCCTTCCGCATGAGCTCATTGCTCAGCCTTAACTCCGAATCTCAAATGCAAACCAGCTTACTGGTGAACAGCGCTTTCCTACAGATGCAGAGAATTGCTCAATACTGGCAGTTATATCTGTTAAAGGAACGCGAAGAGCATCTCTTCCCTTAGAACTGTTTCCTATTGGAACAGATGTTGGCTGGGGTGGCGGGGGGGGGGGTATCTCCACGTAGGTGTCACAAAGATTTATAAACAGATTTTTTTTCCAATCTAGACAGCCAATATGATGTTATTATATTAACAACAGAAACTTAGGTTACAGTTGAAATAATAGAGTCGATTTTTCTATTCCTTTCTCAAACTTGTATTTCAATGCTGTGTCCAACATTGAGTCAGCTGGTCGGGCCGTATCATTTGTACAATCTCACACTCCTTACTGCCCAACATCATTCTCCAGAGGTACCCGAAAAATCATTATGTTGTTCTCAGGGCCAATATAAACACAGGTAAAGCTATAATAGTGTTGAATTGGATCAATTCTTCTTGTGGAGTTTCTTATAGGTATGTATTTCAGAATTCTGGATCTCATAATAGGGAGTGGAAAAGAAACAACTTGCTGAATTATTACAGAAATTGAACAGTGGATCAAGAATGGTTGACTTAAGTTCACTGGCTCTTTTTATCACCACAGAGAACAAAGAAACTAGCATTCTTAGCTAGTATAGGAGCTGCCAAAGAGTCTTCCCTAAGTCCAACTTTTCTATAAGCTCAAAAAAGAATATGTTTCTCTAAGTAAAAAGGATGTTTTTGCCTCATAGTAGCCTGCTTGGAATGTAAGAGCTATTTTTAGATTTCCTACTATGTGCATGATGCTGCATTAACTACTGGATATGCAGGGGTGAATTCTTATGGTTCTTATTTCTTTGGAGCTCTTATGCCAGTGGAGAAGAAATTTATTAAATAGCTAAGTACAAAATATATTATTTTAATTATAATGTGCAAAGTACGGGAAGGTATGAGGACATATGATAAGGAGGTGGGACCAGTCTTCAGTAGGTCAGGAAGGCATTGCTGCAAAGAGGACTCCTCTAGGGCTGGGAAAGAGAAGAGCATCTCACAGAGGAAAAGTAGAATGGTCCAGGCCTCGCAGTGCTAAGGGGGCCTGGAGGAACTTAAGGAAAGTTGTTCTGGCTAAAATGCACAGGAGAAAAGGATGATAAAAGATGTGTAAATTCTCAAATAAGTTGGCTTCTAACTCTGGCATGAATTGGAATCAAAATATTTTGATACTGGATAATATAATTTCTCTGGAAGTATCCCTGAATTCTATGCTACATTTTAAAATATGGTCATATCAGACATACACTGTACATCACTACACTTCAATTTAAAAATATGATATTATAAAATAAATACATAAATAAAAAATGGTTTTTTAAAAAATATGGTCATATCATTGTTACACGTCTGTTCAAAATTAAGAATTAAGGTACCATTTTGACCCAGTTAATACTTAAGCTACTTACTCCATTTTATGACAGAGCAGAACAGTGGTTTGATTTGGTGGCAAACAGTTTACTTTTTTTATTAATAACTTTTGAAGGGTAACCCCTTCACCAAATGACAGGTGTGGTTTTGGTTTTAATAGCTCTGCAGGTACAACCACCGTCTGTAACTGTGATGTAAAGCCCTGAAAGACACTAAATGAGAATGGCAGGACAGTGCTTTAGGTGTCTCCAGAAGAGGTGAAAACATCTCCTCGATTTGGGTGTGGCTGGTTGCTCACCCTGGACCACGTACAGGGAGTAAGTTCCCTGTTCTGTTCAAAGGACTGGGCTTCTACAATAAAAAAAAGAGTGAAGTATACATTTAGGTGCTTCTCCTGATGATGAAACGGAAGATTCAGTCAAAAAGATGCGATGTTCAAAATAAGAAAAAAAAATTGGTCTTGGAAGTGCTCTTTTCCTTTCTAAATCTGGCAATACAATAAAAATGGAGAGTTTGAGCTGAGCAACAGTGTCATCTCCACGGGGTCTGTAATGAATTTGCACATTTTCCTCCAACTACTGTATATCTAATCAGAAAAAGATGTCCCCCATCCCCTGATCTAGCGCCAAACAGTAAAAGGTGATTCCTTATGTTAACAATTTCAGCAGAATGGCTTATTAAAACCAGATTTTAGGGTATTATAAAATGCTTAGAAGCCCTTTAAAATGTCAACTAGGATCCCCAGAGACCACGTAAAATGTCAGCCCAGCTCAGGCGCCTGTTTTAAGCAGAATGAATTAGCGGCGTGCTGTCGGAGGCTGTTATCCAAAACAATCAGGAAAAAGGAAAACATCAAGCTTTCTTTGTACTTTTATATGAAATGAGCCATTTAGAATGATCTTGCGGGTATTTGAAGATCACTCATTTATTTGAAGCTATGACTAAATACTGAGGCCCGGAACACCTCAGTGGGCTTTTTCCCTGCTATATCTTTAATTAATACAATTTCACTGGAAAATCTTAATTAAATTAGGCAGCATTCTCTTTCATGTAGCCTATTATGATACAATCATATGATCATTCTAATATTCTCTCCTTCAAACCAGAAAGACATTCTTTTAGTCCTCTTTTTCCATGAAGGCTTTTGCTCTATTTCCTAAAATACTTCATGTAATCAAACAGATACTTCTCTTATACTTAGGATGGAGTTTTAATCAGTGATTATTATTATTTTTTTTAGAATTCAGACACATAAATTGAATGATTTAAAGACAGGTTAAACAATCTTAACTTTTAGTTTGTTTTTTTAAAATTTATTTTGACATTTGGGGACTTCTAATTTGAGAACAACTAACATTAAAATATGAAATAAGTTTATGATACTGAAAACATGGGTAACTAAAAGTAAAAATTAAAAAATGCATATTTGACATCTTCTGTGTCTTGACAATCTAAACTGGTTTTCAGTGGTAGTACTAGGACAGCCCACCCCCACCCAGACAACACGCTGAATTCTATAGTCTGCAAAGAAAAAGAATAAATACGGTCAATACCAATGTTGGTTTATAGGAAAAGAATATTTTTCCTACTCTTAGTACAAATATTTTTAGATTTTTAAAGAAGAGAAAATATTACAACAACTAGTATAGAAACACACAGCTAAATTAGCTACAGAACTTGGGCATAATTTCTTGACGAACATGGACTGCTTCATCATCAGAAGAAAATGCTCAGTGATGGCGCTTACTGCTTAGATAAGCAGAAAACACGAGCTGTCGGGCTTCCAAACCCCATGTCTTTCAACAAATGCAGAAAACAGAACCGTACCTTTCCTTCATACTTCACTTGGCCCTCAATACTTTTCTTACCCAGTATCTTGCTGATGTTGGAGTTGTGCATGTCAGGAAAGGCTTGAAGGATTTTCCTTCGTTCATCTTTAGCCCACACCATGAAGGCATTCATTGGACGCTTTATGTGGGGTTCGTTGCTACCACGCCCCCTGGATTCTCTGTAAATTCTTGATTCTGAGACTCCAGCACTTCCTAAAAACAGGCAACATGGCTTCACATTAGTGTCAACACTTCTGGCAATTCTCTTCTTTTGTGATTTGTTCTCAGTCTAAGATACCTGAAGACAAAAAGTACATTTGATACTGGTACTTCCAGTTCTTGGGGCACATGCCTGCTTAGGACGTTTCTGTGATAAGCCTTGTGGTGGCAAGTGTTTTATTTATATTTTTTAATCCATTTCTAATATATTTTTCCTTTCTTTCAATGGACTATGGACTGTTTCACCACTTACTTTCAAGAGGACACCAGGAACTTGAGTATGTGATCTTTGATGCAAACTGGAAAGAGAACAGTTGGATTGATCCATAGGTATACCGCTGCTGTTGAAATATTAAATAAGTCAAAGAGCTCACAAAATTGTGAAGCACCAATCTGTTCAGCAGAATGGACAACAGATAAGGATGTGTCTCTGCTATCTAAAGACTGTTAGGACATAGCCTACTCATGCCCTTTTCTCTCTCTGAGGTTGTATAAATAAAAAACACTGCTAAATAAATGTTTGAGGTCAAAACACAATATAGATATTTCCTGTAATATGTTTGGCTTTTCTTTGAAATTATGTGCTAATAACTGCATGAAATATGCTGATAAAGCAGTGACAGTCTGGTCCCTGAAAGATGTTTGAAAATGGCAGAAAAAGAACAAATGAATAGTTACATTACTATGGCTTCTTAGGAAGTGCACAGTCACATATTTAAGGTGAAAAATAATATAATGAATTCATTCCCCTTAGTTTTCTCCCTGACATCTGAGTTATCCAAAGAGACCCACTGATAGTCACATTCCATTCAGCAAGACTCAGGGTGATGAAATGCAAGCAAGAGTCACATGGATCCTGTGGGAGCCGCAGTCACTCCTCCAGGCTTTATCTGACTTTGTACATTGGATTCAGCAGATTAAACTGCTTCCAGAGATACTTGAATTTAAGCACAGCAGATAAGGAGAAACAGAATAAAATGTAGAACTCTGACACCAAGTTGTCCAGGGTTTTCATTTCAGAAGATGAGAGAGATATACTTCTGTAGTGTGTAAAAATGTAAAATATTTTTGGGGTTTGGGGCTTATATAATCAATAAAAGCACTGCTTTTCTTCCTCCATACTCCTTTTCCTTTCTTAATTTGAAGGAATAGAAATTAACCCAAATTACCCAGACTTGAAGACCCTGTAGCAGCAAACAAAAAACACAGCATATTAGGAGCTTCTCATTATTTCCCTTTCAATAATATGCTCTTTGGTCTGACAAAGATTAGAAAATATTTTGCATACAAGCATGACTGAATTTAACAAATAACAGCAACAGAAGTGTTGATGTTTTAATGCTGATTACCATGGGTATATTTTATCATGCTAATACAACTTAAAATTTATGAAATGTGTTATTACCAGTAATTGTCTTTTTATTGACAAAAATGAGTGCTAATATATGGTGACATCTTTCTAAAATGGGTTTGTAACTAGCAAATGATCATTTGCACATCTGTCTTTCCTTGTTCTTACACCTTACAGCAACAGAAGCAATAAAATGAACATTATGTGACTTCATCAAAGCTAAACAAGCTCTTTGTATGTAAGATAAACTTAGGCCAGCTTTAAATTAGCCTAAGCAAAGCAGAAAATAGAAGGAAATGTTTGGATATAATGGGCTAGAAGAACACAGATTTCGCTTGGATATCCAATTCAGTAAAACTTGGTCTCGATAGAATTACCGGGTTACATGCTCAAGTCTGGCTAGTCCCTTGGCTAGCTCAGAACTGGACTTAAAAGCAGAGTTGGCCCCAGGCACAGAGTAGACAGGTGTGTATTTTGGGGGATTCACAGAAGTCCCTCTGTCCTAAAGTATGCTTCTCACTGGTGTGCCCTCGTGCAGGCTTTGCTGTATGCAGGGAGCTTCTGCCATAGTAACAAAGTTGAGGGCTGTGCTCTTAAGATGCGTGCATGTCACCTGACACTGGAATGAGGTCCCCTCGTTAGGACTCAGCATAAGAGGACTCGCACCTCCTTTTTCCCTCTTTGCTATGCTATTCGAATTAGAGCATCTATTTTTCCTGTTGTCCTTGTGGATGCTTAGAATGTTCGGAGATGCTGCAGACGACTGCAGTCTCGAGGCACAGGAGGGAAGCACGCGGCTGCACAGCTGGAGTCCCAGACGGGGTGCAGAGGGAAGGCAGGGCACCGGACTGCATGGCACATGGGATAAGAGGGAAGGGCTCCCAAGTGCAAGAAACCATCCTGAAAATGTCCTCTGAGCCATGTGCTCTCGTCCAGATTTGACAATGAAAACTTAAAGCTGAGCTTACAGGGACACATTTCTGAAAGGTTTGTTTCAGGTGTGAAAAACAGGGCAGAGAAAGATGGGGAAGATGGTGACTGAGAGCATTTGCTTTAGAACCACGTGATCTTGAATCCAAGACCTGCCTTTGGCACTTACGGCCCGGAAGTCTTGGGGAAAAATGACTCCAAATTCCTAAGGGCCAATCTCTTTCTCAGTAATAGTACTTACTCATCTCACAGGTTGTGCTGGGGAGTAATGAGGTGATTTATGCAAAGCACCCGGCAGAGTGCTTGGCACAGGGGAACCCCCCAGTCCATGTGAGCTCTTATTGTAATAATCGGGTATGAGGTGGCTGTCTTGTATGTTGTTTTTATTACTTTTAATTGGCACTAAATAGACACTTCTGCATGCTATAGGAATATATGCGAAAAATTTCACAAACCATCAGAATCTCCACTCATATTGAAATCCATCATGGCATGGCTAAATTTTCCTTCTTCGTTCTGTTTAACTGCCAGTTGCTGAGTCAGACTCTCCAGTGTTGTTTTTTCCTTTAAAAAAGAAATTTATAATGAGGACTCAATCTGGAAATTGTAATTATTCAAAGACATTTTTTTTTCCCTGGGCCGCATATAATAAATACATTCGCTTCTGGAAGGGGTGAGATGTCGATTTATTCACCTTTGCACGTTCAGCCCATGATACTGAGGTAATTGAAGCAAATGATCAGTAGGAGTTTTGAAGGAACTTAGAAGCCCCTATATGGTCTTGGCATTTGGCTTTGATAAGCCTGAAGGAGGTATGCTGGGATTCTTGGAGACAACCTTCCCAAATCACAAAATGTGCATAGAAATTTCATGGAAGCAACCTGTTTTTACAACATTTGGAAGGCCTGCTTTATTTTTAGCCAGACAGTAAAAGTATAGAAGTGGCATGGGGCCCAGAGAAAGTCTTCCAATAGTCAGGTGACCAAATGATAGAACCATAATTCGCAGTAGTGCCCTCTTGTTGCCATCTCCCTACATGCCATCTGCATTCCTCATGCAAGGGTAATGAAGACGTTTAAATATTCATTGCTAATTGCTTGTCAAGTCTCTGTACATTCAATGTGAGTGCCTGCTACTTGGACTACAATTTGATTTGGATTGCTAAGCCAAAATATTGAGTTGGCGAATTATTTGAGATACAAATATACCAAAATTAGATCTGCAAAGACATCAAGTCATTTGAAAGCATGCAGTGCATGATTTGAATTCATGCATGGAGAACATGGCACTACAAACCAAATTATTTTCAAGAAAAATCTAATGCTTAATCTAAACCCCATGAGATTTTAAACTACTTTCAAATTAAGTAATTGGGTAATTTTAAGAACAGAAAAGCATACAGTAAAAGGTTTACAACTTTCTTTAGCACTCCCCATCATTGCCCTGAGGATGATGTGGTTCCAAACAGCTTTAAGGAAAGCACCTATTGGATTTCATAAAATTTGCTCATGTTTCTTTATAATTATGCACCTCATTTTTGAAGGGACACAGTCATGAATCACACAAGTGAACCACAGTAATTGTGGAGTAGCTATTAACACAATAAAATGTTCACAGAAAATAATCAACTATTTAAGATAGTATCACAGGTAAAGGGCCCAACAAACGTTCCCACCAAGAGCCAAGAGGGCATGGAAATTCCTCATAGAGTAAGTATAGACTTTATCTCTACAAAACTCTCCAACAGTGTTACAATTGTACACACGTGATGAAAAAGTCACTTAATTTAGTTGCCCTGGAACCCACGTCTCTGTTCATCAAAGTCTAAACATGATTTAATGGAAAAAATATTTTAAAGCTGTCAGTCACTATAAAATAAAGTAAGGAAACTGGAAACAAAATACTTTACATCAACTTTAGTTCTATAGGATTATGTAGTACTAAAGTTGAAAGAAATGATATATTTAAAAATGTAGACCCTCACTCAATTTGTTTTATGTATGAAATTGTATTTTCAGTTGCTTTCTATGTTCTGAATTTCTTTTGCCGAGAGAGTCTGCTATATATATTCAGCTGAGCCCAGAAGCACCACAGACACCAGCTTAACAGGCTCTCTTTATAGTAAATGTAGCTGTTGAAATAGAAGACAGTTACATTAAAAAAAAACCCCACATTCCATCAACATGATCTGATAGTCCACGGGTCAATGAAGACTTTACTGTCCTGGGGGAAGGCACCCAGCACAGACAGTCTCTCAGGTTCCGATTTAACAGCGGACAGGACAATAGTGCTACATATTTTCTAGGGTTTTCCATTTTGAAGTAAAGTCTTTCGAGGAGAAAAAAACAAAATGAAGGCCATTGGAGTAGAAAACAAATGAAATGTTAAATGTCTCTGAAGGTTCTGAGCTCAGCTGTATGGATCCTGTGCCATCCTACAAGAAGCTAAAACTAGCAAACGACGAGCTGGAAAGTCACAAGTAGTTTTGTTGTTGCTGTTGTTGTTGTTGTTGTTGTTGTTGTTGTTGTTGTTGTTGTTTTACAATAAGTAACCTCAAATCAGCTACCTCTAAAGCACATAGTATAATAAGATGGTTCAATTAGTTATCCAAAAGTGGAATTTACGCTACTTCTTAAGAGGATGTCAGTGGAAGACAGCGGGAGTAAACACAGTAAGCTGCCCTTCTTTTGTGACCTTTTGCATAGTCATTTAGGCTAATTCTCAGACGTGTGAACAGGGAAAATGAGAGGTGACTGTAGGAACTGGAGAATGCACGGTGTGCCTTTAATTAAGACACTTTACAACAGCACGTAAATCAAAGTGGTAACATTGCCACAATTTCCGAACACTGGCTGATGATAAATTCTGAACACATAATGGAATCGCGGTGAGGGGATATATCGTAAAACTCAAATGTTATATGGTAAATACATGGTATATACAAATATTGTGCTTATGTGGTAAACCATTAGCTGTATAATTCCATATGAAAACTGATCCCATAGTAAAAAGGCTCATATTAAATTCTTATGTACAGAGGTAGACACAGATCTATGTGGGATTAGGATTCTAGATAATATACTGAACCACCAAAACAATGAGTTGGCTTTAAGAATAGTTCTCAGAAGTTTAAATTGGAATCTACTCAGGCGTACAGGAGGAGAATCAGCCAAGCGTTACAAAGCACAAACGCTGATACACTGGAGACCCCTCGCACCCTACTTCTTCTAAGCCCGCCCAGCCCTGGCTGTCATCCTCCCCAAAGGGCCCCCTATGCCCTACCACGTCTAAAACAAGACCATTTGTGGTTCTGCACCCTGGGTCGAATATTTCCCTTTCCAAAGCCTCTTTTCAAATGTGCGAATATTACTGAAAAGGCAATACTTTCATTTTCAGAGTTCTTATCATTAAATTAATCCTTTCTAAACAGAGGCAGCTGAAACAAAATGAGAGCAAAAAAATATCAGGTGGGGAGGTGGTAAATGGGAAGATGTTGAAAATAAGAAACACCAAAGAAATTGAGCTTGTGGAAACAGAAAAAATCTTGGGCACAAGTGACAATTTTTTACCAAACGTATACACTCTTAGTTCCAACTGATCAAAAGCACATTAGTCAAGAATTTGTACAAAAAAAGACCCCCTCCCCTGGCCCCCAGTTTAAGGTCAGTGTTCTTGAGCACAAACCCAGTACGGCACCTACACTTGACCGTGTCCCAAAGCAGGACTGAAACTTCCAAGGTTCACCCGTCTTCTCTCCTCTACTTTTTTTTTTTTCTATTTAGAAATGAAAAAAACAAAATACACATTTAAAGAAATATTGGCCAAAATTCTGAACTGCTCTGAGGAACATCAAAGAGTGCAAACAGATTAATCACTACAAAGTAACCAAAATGAAATAGTCCTGAGGATTTATAAATAAGGACCAAACAAGATGATCTGTATGCTTTCTCTCTTGGGGAAAAAAAAAATAAATCCCAAACTAGCTATTGGATAACAACCAGAATTCCCTGAGTCCCAGCTGGCTAACCAGGTCTTACACAATTCTGCAGGTTTACTAAGATCAAGGGGAAACACTGGGTAAAGTCTGTTTTTATTTGAAAATTTTTGTGATCCTATGCAGACTTGAACAAACACTCAAGTGAACTGTATCTCATCTACAGAAGACAAGAAAGTTTTAGACAATATAATTTCTTGGGGTCAAGTGAGTAACTCTAGAACTCAACATTCAAAGAACTATTATTAATGTGTTAATATTCACTTAGGGAATTTGGCAACTGGTCTTGGGCTCTGTGGCTTATCCAATGACGTGTGTAATGAAAAACAGCATGTGTATTGTTCGCACATGACACCAGGCGGTGGTGGGAATCAACAAGGAGAGCTCAGAAATATCTAAAGAGATGTGGGTACTTAGCTGATTAGAAGTGGTCAGTAAAACCTGTGCTTTCTGCTCTGAATGGCACAAGACCACAGAGATTAATGGGAAAAGGACATACCTGAAAATACAGAAAATAAGGGCTTTGGGATCAGGAATGTGACATTTTAACCAAACTCTGCCATACATATTAGGTATATTAACCTCCAATCAATTAACCTCCCTGAGTTTCAGAATCCTAACTTGTAAACTGGGGTTTAAATATATGATAGCTTCTCATTAATTTAAACAATGAAAAGGATGCCTTTATTATGAGGGGAAAACGTAAATGGAGGAAATAGAAAAGATAAAAATTCTTTCCAATATACAAGAATCACAGGAATAATTAGTTCAGATATGAGTATTAAGTATCCTACTGTGGTTATGAGCCTTTATGGTCCATGGCCAAGTAGTGGACAAATATGCATTAAAAAGGAGAATGTTGGTAACAATTCTAAAATTGTTGAGATTTTTTTCTTTCCTCTTGTCCATCATCTCTGACGATGTATTTAATCTTTTTAAATTTTCCATTCAATGCTCAAGCATGATGGTTTACAGCGCCATGTTTAGTACAAATTTAAATTGAAAAGTTCTCCTAGTCTATTACTTTACCTTCTACGGAAAACAACTAAAACGTCACTGTGTTCATAAAGACTCAGATGCACATCCTTTGTTAATATTTCATAGAGCAGTCAAAACAAACAAAAATTGTACTTCATAGAAAGTAGGTATTTCCTTAGTTATCGAAGCCTAAGTCAAACAGCGCACGAGTAGATGGTTCCTTTATCACTTCTTGAAAATGGGATTCATGTAAGTGATGAGCTTTGCTCCCTACCAGACACACATACACAGAGAGAGAGATGAGCTGTGGATTAGCTGTCATAATGGACACCCCTGAAATGAAGCTCACAAAGCTGTAAAACTCATAAAAAGCACATCCATGAAATGACAGAATAGAGTGTGACTGTCAAATGTTGACTCACTTACAGTCACACCCCTCCTGGCTGCACTTTTTTATGATCTCCTTCTATACTAATGACACGGGAAGAAGAAAGAAACAAAAGAGGTTTTTAACCCTCCGATTATGTGAACCTCACAGACCACCAAAGAAGATGAAAGATTATTTATAATGTCGTAAGATTGATCAGTTGGAGATTTTTTTTTCATCAGCAAAGTAAAGCAAATTATAAAGAAACAAGGGCTGTGTCTAAGACCCCCCTCAACCTCTCGGTTTCACCCCCATTTACCAAGATGGCCATTTTGTTAAAAATAAGCACCCACCCACATAATCTAACAACACACATGGTAGAGAAAGCTTTCTTGTAAATTGTTTATAAATTACACACAAATACACACAAACACACACAAACACACACAAACAACACCCTCAAAAATGCAAGCTAAAGAAGTCTTTTACTAATTTTATTCTGATCAAATGTGAATCTGTCCATTAGGGTATTTGCAGACACTCTGGTACGCCGAAGTCTAGTACGCCTTAGGAGTATTTCCCATTCATTTTCTCCATCGGAGAATCGTATGGATCTGTGAGCTCACAGGTTGGAAAGGTCCATAAACACCCTTTGGTCTAGTTATCTATTTTAAAAAGCCTTATCTGATCCTATTTTTTTCCCCTTCTAAATTCAGAGATTCCCCTAATGGTGAAAATAATGAATTTAGAACCCATAACTTTGTTTCACAATCTTATTTCCTTTTGTGAATGTTGGTAGCCAGCTTCATGAAATGTTCCTTGAAGTGCAATTCTTGCTAAATTTCATAGAAACTTAGTTTCATCAGGCAATCTGATCAAAGTGAAATGTATTGGAAGATCAAGTTTTCTTAAGAAGTATTATGTGACTGAAGATAGATGGAATTGTTTCAAAGGAAACACACAGCTTCTATGAATTCAAGTCTTACTTTGGATGAAAAACTTCCCAAGATAGGAAAATGACTTCTGGATAAAAATTGATGAATCTCTGTGATTTTTTTTTTTAAAGAATTGATTTTAAAGTGGGAGAAATATTAGAAAGATGATAAATTCTGATTTTCATGAATGAAAAGAGAATTTGACCTGAGCCCTTAATGTATGCTCCAGAAAAGACAGAGCTGGTTGTTGAAGGATCAGCTGAGAGCACCAAGTAGAGGATGTGGTAACAAGAAGCAGCTAGTGTGGATTCATTAAGAAAAATCTATGTTGTAATGGTCTAGTTTCTTTTCCTGCAAAAATTGGAATGCAGACCAGGGGAGCTTGACGGCCATAATGCTTCGGACTTCATTCAACTTTGGGTTATGCTCCTATCAATATCCTCATTGTCCTAATGGAGAAATTGCACAGGACCTTGGAAGAGAGAGTTGAAGAGGAGACCAACAATCTGTCTTTAAGTGTCTTAAGAACCTCTAATGTTTAAAAAGGATCAAGCCTCATTATTTGTGAAAAAGAGATAGAATTTAGCCATATGTTGTCAAGAGACAGAACACTGACCAATGGCTGTAAGTCATCAGGTGAAAGCTAATGAATCCCTGAAGGAAGAGCTATCTAAAAGAGCTGCCTCCCCACTGAGTGGGCTATCTCAGGATGCAAAAGGTTCCCCTTCCTGGAGGTTTTCAGGTATTGGCCCCATGACTACCTGCCTGGCAATTCAATGTCAGATGGCAGGCTGAATTAAAGGCCCTCTTCATTTTGTCTCAGTTCTATGTCCCACTTGACTGGAGTCCCTCCAGCAAAACTAAATATTCTGACAAATGTGTGAAACTATACATGTTTCTCTATCCAGGATGATAATGTCCTCCGGAGTCGTTAATTATGCTCCAAAATGTAAAGGACTCCATTTGTAATTGAGAAGTCTATAATAATTTTCTTAAATTCAAGGAAGATCTTTCCAATTATGAAACAAAACCCAAGAAATAATGATTCTTGAAATATATTTGTGAAAAGATTGTCCAATAACAATCAGAATTACAGATATAGGGACATTGTGAAACACACAGTTACAGGACCAAATTCAACACTACTGCCACGGAGAGGGAGAAGTCACTGAGGTCTGGGGTGTAATGCACAGAACAGCCACTCAAAGGAGTCTGCAGAAAACACACCATTCACAAAGAAGGTACACGTGAGTGATATCGTGGTAAAATACTGGCCCTTGCTTACTTGTCACAGTGGTGCTTATGGCGTGTACCTGTGGAAGAGGGAAGGAAGAAGAGGGAAAAACTAAAAACCTGTGTTTTCAGATGTCTGTATATATGTTCAGCATTTAGCCAAAGTCTAGAAACGAAAAAAGACTTTGTTATTTCACACCAGGGCAGAGGTAGGTCCTGTGCACACCAAGTCAAATCAGAGGGCTTAATGTGAGAAAAATAGGAGGCCAACAAAGAAAAATAACAGAATTCACAACCCACACAGGATGTCCGATAGGTGGGAGGGCGGCACAGATGTAAACACAAAACTGGATGTTGTCTGATGACAACTGTTCTATAAACCATGGCGAACTCAGCTGCTGAGCTACAGGACTGTACGGAATTATTTTTCAGTCTAAGTTTTCCTTTCCATGGAATAAAAGCTATAAAACCGCCTGCATTCGTATGAATGGAGCCTCAGTAGCCAGTAGTTGCCTCAGTTAAATAAATGTAATTGGACTATTTTAAGGAGAAATGGTTTGGTTCAGAAACGCTGGACCTGACTAGTAGAAACAGGAAGACCAGGGGTATAGTTCACTTTTCAATTATCCGTGGTAGTTTTAAGGCAAAAAAATTTAGATTAGAATAGACATTTAAAATCTCATCTTAATGAACAGCTAAAACTTCACATGTTTTATGAGAGCTGCTGTGAGAAGCTAAGTAAATAAGACTGAACATATTCTTTCTGTTTTCTAGCTCATTCTCTAGTGAAGGGGCTGGGTTGGGGTGAGGAGAGGGAGACCGAGGCAGGGGCAGAAACAGGGAAAATAATGGGAAAAGGGTTACACAAACTGTGGAGATGCTGACTGATTAAAGGAGATTTCTGTGATAAACCCTCAAAAATGTACATTACTTACTATGTATTACTTAACATACGACCAACTCTGGGGTACAAGTTAATCAAACAGGCACTGGTTACTTTAACTTCTTTAAGTGTGGTCCTTTAGAAAAGAGACTGAAATTGGAGCCAGAAGACTTTGGTTTAGAAACTGACCCACCACTTGAATTCCTGTAACAATCTCACGTCTCAAGTTGTATTTATTTTTAAAATGAAGATATGAATACTATTTTGCTTATATTACAAGACTGACATTTGATGTAAAAGCACTTTGAAAAGGTAAGATACAAAATAAGGATCAATAGCTGTTATTACTCCTATGACGCATAAGCCAGCCTTTCCCATTCGTAAAAGAGGAAGGTTCAATGAGGTTCTTTGAAGCAAATGCTAAATTCAGGACATTTTCCTCATAATTTTAATCCATATTGTTAAAGTCACCTGCAGTAAATGACACTGGAGAATACAACATACCTACTAAATATGAGAGGGTAACTGAAAAACAAATGTCCCTTTGACTCCTTCATTGCCTCCATGTTTACCTGTCTTGAAGACAGCCATCTGACCTTGGCGTTGAGGCAGGGAACAAGGGGAGAGGGAAGGAAAGACCATTCTTACTAGACTAGGGTTTTAAAAATCGCACTTCTGCTCCAACAACAAAAGTGATTCTTGTGTTACTTATAGAAACTTTGAAAAAAATCTGAAGTGTGGGACATACATGTAAATGTACAGCACCATCACCTTGGCATAGTCATGGTTTTATTCTTCTAGCCTGTTATCTACGCTCCATGGAAATGTGCTTTAAAAATATCTAGATCGTTCTCCACACGGTGTTTTCAAACTTGCTCTCTTCAGAAGTACTATTGTGAGCATATCCTTATATCTTTAGATGAATAGACAATTTCAATCATCGGAGAGGCCTGTGGGTGTCTTATCTGAAAGCTCAATTTGGCATGCCCTGTGTGTCTCATTTTATTGGACCATCCTGCACTAACCCCTCCACCAGAATGATGTAAAGAACACAAGACTCTCTGTTTGAAAACATGCACAGCTTTTCAAGGCTAGAAAATTAAACCATAAAAAGTTTACTGGGGAAAAAAAAAAAACCTTTAAAAAGCTCCTTAAAAACTCACACCATAATTGCTCCCCACCAAGCGTGGGCACTTGCTAGCTGTAAGTAGTGGCACTGTGACAAGTGTAGCAAAGCTGAAAGCAGGCTATACTAAGAGAAAGAAAAAGTCTTCCACTGGCCATCTGTGAAAATAAGGCATGTGGCCATTAAATGCAGAGGCTGTAAATATACACAAACTCCATGAAGCAAATGGCAAAAAAGGACTAAACTTCAAGCTCAAACAAATCAAAATGTTTAATGCATAGTTACCACTGCTGGACGAAAACAGCTCTGATCTTTGCAGTCTGCAAACTCGGCATGTATTTCAATTAAATACCCCCAAAAAGAAAAGAAAGAAAAAGAAAGAAATGAAAAGACACAGAAGAAAACCATCTGGAACAAAAGGCTATAGACAGCCTATACTCAATTTCTAGAAACAAACAGCCCCTTTAACTTGCACCAGCCTGTCGAGAATGTCGATTGGAATTATTGAAAGGCTGACATACAGAGTGATGGATGGGTGATGACATAATACCTATTTGCCTTTTTGTCGTGGTCTTTGAAAACTGGCTGCTCTGTGCTGATAATATTCACTAAGGGGCTTTCCTCGCCCCTCCTGTCCCATAAGAAGTGTTCCCTAGCTAAGACACTCAGAATTAAGAAGGTTGTATGAATGAAAAACAAAGGAAAAGAAAACCTAAGGAGCAAATGCCAACTTGCACATAAGAAGCTGGTCTAGATTTTCTAATAATCAGTTGCCTAGAAAGCAGTTCTCCGTCCATTGTATATACATTTTCGGAGTACAGAGACTCCAGGAATAAAAAGGCAAATACTCAACTTCAGATTTTGTGTATCTTTTCATTAAAGTCACGAAATAAATAATTACATGTAAATGTAGAGATTAAAAAATATTATATATTCCTTTTTATAGAGAGAAAATCTTAATCATTTGTGTTATTTTAATTTGTTCCTAGGTAAATTCTAACCAAAGGATTTAAAAGTCTGGGGACACACACAGCACCCCTAGAAAAAGCTCCTGTTTTGTCACACTGTGGCAATGATCTAACTCCTTTCCTCCTGAATGATCTACCTAACATGCCTTCCTCCTTCACGGAGTTTTTCCTCTAACCACTGAAATGTCTAGGTCTGGTCTGACTTCTCTAATTCATTTTAGCGAACAGCAACAACTACAAAGCCATCCATAAATCATTAATTAATTGTAGTATCTGCCACTGAATGCAAAGGTCTGAGTTCCTTCACATTCACTTTCTCAAAGCAAACCTGTAATTCACAATTCCTCACATGCCTTCTCCTTGTCGAGGGGAAGGAGCACGTGTTCGGTAATGCTGAACTAGATACACTGTCAGTTTCTGAAGAGTTAACACTGCCGGCTCCATCCATCAGATGGCCAGCGAAGCATCAGGAAAGAATGATGGATGTAAAATTATTACAGGGCTGCCATCCGATACACTTACTGCCATTTGTAACTAATGCTGGGACTGACACACTTTTTTTCATTATTAAACATCCACATTAAATCAACATTGGTCACTGTCATTTCATGTTTGGCACTCTGTTAAAGGGAGAGGAAAGGGCTGACAATGGCAGAGAAGAGAAGGTTGTAAAGGAAGAATTTCCAAGTGCCACGGGAAGCAAACTAAGCTTGGTGTACAAGTCCATCTACATAGTACGGGGCAAGGCTTCTTATGAACGTGACTGACCCCGGAAAGAGAAACTGCTTTCATTATTTAAAAAATATATATTATTCACCAAATTTTCATCTTATGCTGTGGAAATTTGCAAAGAATTTTAACCGAATCTCACAAGGATGTGAGATATTTCCCCAGCTATTCTGTGCAGTTACTGATGAATTCATAGCATGTGTAGCTCTTTAGATTTCAGGTATACTGCAGGCATCTAATGTTCGATGAATACATTCTCTGCCTTGAAAATTACATGTATGCATTGGTATGTGTATATCTCTGATGCCTATTTTATATACAAAAGCAATAGAGAAGTTGGCTTCAACATGCAGAGAGCACATATGTGAACCCACATATTTACTGATTTAACCTGGCGCCACGCAATGTTTTCCTGTACACGTGCTTGTATGTAATTTAACTCTCTGTAACACAGACAAGGTAGAAGACCTGGACATGTAACAGTGAAGACCTAAGGAGTTAGACAGATGACAACAAATAGAATCCAATCAAAACTAACCAGCTTTACGAAAGAAATATTTGAGAGTTCTGATGCCACTTTTATAATGTAGCTGTGGCTGACAATGGCCTTTTCCTACCCAATAGCCATTCTGGTCCTTCTTTTTGTCTCTGCCAATATCATCTTTGCTCTTAAGATATCCCCTAGATGTGAGTGCGATCTGGCTGCCACGTCTGCCACTCACTGATCACCAGGGTTGACTGGCTGATCTGGCTAGTCAGACAGGTGCCCTCCTCCTCCCCCACCGCTCCATGTGCGTCCCTCCCAGAGCTGCACACTCGCTGAAGAGGATGACCTTCCCCCATAGAGGATGACCTTCCCCCATAGAGGACGGCCCTTCGTCAGTCAAGGGTACACGTGTAGCTATGCTTCCCTACCAGAACTTCCCAACACGCTCTCAAGGTCCATTTGTAGAAGAAAGTACGGTAATCAAGCTTCCAGAAGTCCAGACACATCCAAACGAGGTGCTGCAAGTGGCAGCCTGCCTTTCTTACAGCAAAAGATGGCCTTTGATCTCTGGAGGGACGGGACAAGATCTCTAACTCAGTCCCCGAAAACAACTCCTCATCAATTTCAAGCAGCCCCCTTCCTGGGCCGGTAACTGCCGCAAAGATGTGCGATGGCCCAGCTCTACACAAGTGAGACGTGTGTGGAAGTCGGCTTGAGGGGGGCAGTGAAACATCCCCACATGAATGAGGAATGAACTTCAGCCAAGGGAAAATATAACTTCTTTCTGAATCGACCCGCCTCTATGGGACAGTCGTACTTGCAGCAACATTTTGTGACTCTAAGGGATAATCACGCTGACATCACTGAGCTGATAAACTAATGCCACCCAGCCCCCTGCTCCTAAATTTCATGATGTGCTCAAAATGAATCATTAGTTGTTGGAAGCTACTGTACTTAGAGATCCTAATACATGTGATGAAAACCATTTCTAACAGATACTACAGCGCAGACCTCCTCTTCCCAGGACGGCTACTTGGGAGTGAGGCAAGTAATCAGGGAAACTTCTGGTCTGCTCCTCATTTCGGAGCACGGGGTCTCTATTGTATTACTGTTGCCTGGTGGGATCAGGACAAAAACGGAGGTTTTTATCGCCTCCTATTAGATATGGATACCTTCAGACACAGAGTCAGATCCTGAGTATATAGCTGGGCAACACGGTGCCATCTGCCATTTGGGTGTTACTGAAGCAAAGGAGGTGGTTTTTACAAAGCAAATACATGAGGTTCTTCTGATTCTTCCTACCTGAGAAGCTTACTTATTCATCCATAACACTAATCTGTAACAAAGCTGGGTGATAAAAGATAACATTATTTGAATATACAATCAGGCTATAATTAACCAGAGATGACAATTATAAATAACACTGCGTCCCAGAGTTTCCAAGAAACCTGACATACACAGTTCCTGGGTATGCTGAAACACTTCCAAGAAAAGTAAAGAAATGAAAAATCTTTTCAAAGTCTTCAATTAAAATGTGTTTCAGTAAAAATGACTTTCATTATGTGTTTTGGTACATATGACTGGAAAACATTTGTCCCTATCTTCACACCTCTAATTGTTCTCGCTGCCCAATTACAGCTTTTCAGAATTAAGACATTCGAGTTGAGACAAGTATGTTGGTCATTTGAAATGTGGAGAAAAGTGAATACATGTAAGGCTTGCGTACTCAAGAAAACAGATCTCCTCTACAGGTTTCCAGTCACCTGGCTTGAGGGCCACGTTACCCCCTTTTAGACTGATGGGAGGCAGCTGGCGGAATTACTCTGCTTTTTTCTTTCCTCCTTTCCTTTCTCCCAGTTCCTTTCTTTCTCTCTCCTTCATCTCCCCGACTCCTTACACTCATTTCATACACTTGCAGGGTTTAGGAAGTTGGGAGTATTGTTTTAAGAGAGAAAACATGTCCTTCTTTGGGGATTCAAATGATATGAGAAGGTGACTGTGCAAACTATAAGGGGAACTTTTCATATATTGCGTTTATGTCTTTCGTTAGAAACTGTGGAGCAAAATTTCAAACCAACTACTGATCTAACTATAACTATGCCTTGGCTATGGATAAAGTTGGACGATTATGAAAATCTATTAAAAAGGTAGGTATGAGGAAGGTAACAATGCAATATGTCTAGTGATGTCACTTTGTGTGGAAGGATAAGCAGGTATATAACTGATAAGCTCAGCAACGTCGGGTCTGAATTCAGCCCCCATAGGAACTCACACACATAAATATGCCATGATTAACAGTCAAAATCATAGTTTGATCTAAACTGGAAGCTCTATAAAGGCAGATGACATATTTTCTTGTTCAATACAGCACCTCAAGTGCACAGCACCGTCCCTAATACATAAGGGCGCTAATGTTGAATCATTACCAATTAAAAGATATAAATTTGACATTATTTCATTCCCATGAGTTGCACAGACATAGATTGATCATTAATTCTGCAGAAATGTCAGCTAAGCTCATTCAACAGGAAAAGGCAACCACAGTAATACCTGCTTCTGGAAGAGCTTCAAACTCAAGTATCAAGGGTAATAGGGACGAATTAATTCGAATCCTTCTGCTGAGAAGGTTTACTTACACATTCCAAGAATTTTGCCAGACTATTCCAACAATGATTTAGACATTTTTATATTTTACCATTACAATGGTACAATATCATATTTTAAGATTTTTCACTTAAAAATGCATAAAAATAGAAGATTATAGTTGAAGATGTAACTCAACTGCTCTGAAAGTGCATGGTGAAGAGATTAGGAACATAAACTTCTTGAACACAGAGACATCTCAATTGGCCAAAAGATTTTGGCAGGTATTACTCCCAAAACAGATTTTTTCAAAGTTATTATAATTCTACAAAAGAGAAAGGCAGATTGAAAGCAGTAGTTTTCCACAGAGGCGACTCTCACTCCTGCAACCCAAATAGGAGGTGCTAATCAGAGAAATCAAAGACAGCCCGATCGCGGAGGTGGAACGAGAGGTGGAAATAAGGCCCCTAACAATGGACATCGATGGACTAAAATGAATGCAGATGGTTCCACTCTTGTTACTTAATCAAAAGGCTGAGCAGAGTCACTGGAGCCGGCATGAAGTCATGTGTTAGAACAACAGCTGATCTGTATTAGAGAAGATTAACTCGCAGTGCCGTGGTGGAGGGCCCGGGATTATTTTATGTACTTCCACTGCCTTACAAGCCGTCAGCACAATTATTGCCCTCCGATGTGAATGACTGATCTGTAACCACAGCTAAACAGCATGCTGCTTAGGGGCCTAGGAGCTTCATGAAGATGAATTTCCATACCATCAAAGTGCTTTTAATGGGCTCCCTGATCCAACCACAAGGTCTGTTTTGCAAGTATATAGAACTCGGGATGAAGGCTTCCTGTCCAAAAGGATTTGGTCGGTTGTCACTTGACAATTCCCAGCCAGCACAGGGGAGGAGAGGGGGGAGATAGGTAGAGTTGTCTCTGCTTTAGAGGATTAAAAAAAAAAAAAAAAGGGGGTACAGATGCTTGCTGAATGCAACCAACTGCTGTATCCACAGCTGAATTCAATGCGCTTAGCAAATAACGGCAATTTAGCTATGCTTGCGAGGAATAGCTTGAGTCACTTTGCATTAGCATCTGGCTGAGTGTTAAACTCATTTCTACATGGGGTGCAGAGAAAAGGAATTTCTGTTCAAGCATCCTTTCAAGAATGTTTAAATATTTGAATATAAATTCCTTTATGCTTGCTATCATTCCTTCTCAGAGCTGTCACTTTGCTTTCTCCCTTCCCTTCTGGTGCTTAGCTAGAAGATTTGTGTGCCCTTCGAGCAGACCAATGTCGCTCTTCTTACGCCGTGAGACTGCGAGGGATGGATAACTTGACCATGCTTTGCTCTCCCCTCCAGGAACAGAACAGAATGGAAATCATTTCTCCATCCTTTTGACCCATGTTGGGACCAGAGGAAAAGTACAGTTGTGACAGAATCACACATACATTTCCCCTTCACTGTGCAAATTGCTAGTTTCTTAGAGATTATATGCAAAATTCCATACAAAACCTGGGAAACTAGAAAGCCATCCAAATTAGCAATCTGTTCATCCTGGACAAGACTGACTTGAAAGCTTCCCACGATGATTAACTTTCAAGTTATCACTAAGTAGCTGATCATTTTTTCTCTTCTCTACTTTATCTATTTAGCCACAGGATTGTGAGAAAAGGAGATTCAGGAACACTTGAAAATTTCAATTAATAATATCAAATATTAGGGAAAGAAGTACACCACTCTGAGCATTCTACAATAGCATAATATTTTTCTGAATAAGACACAATGTAATTTAGAAAAAATAGTTTGAAATTATTATATCTCTGATAAATGCAGACGTTTCAAGGCATAGGTTTAATAACAGGTATGATAATGATGTCCGCATTTTTAAAGAGCAAAATTCGTTTTATAATAAAGTCACAGTCACCTAAAACTTGACAGTGCTTTGCAGTGGAAACATGTTCTGACAAGCTCAGGATCCTAGATACTTTGACGACGAGCATGAGTATCATCCAAGCTTATGCTGATTAAAGAAGATTCAACATTTTCAAATCCAGCTCAACCCCAAATACAAGTTGAGCCATCTCTGCAAAGCAAAATTCTCCCTCAGACTCAGATACTTCAGATGCCCTTTCATTTTAATACAAAGTCATGGCCAAAAAGGGGGTGTTACTTGCCCATAAGGTTTGGCGATGGACAGAAGAGAATTACAACTCTCCCCATGGGCATGAGGAGTTCCGGACTGACAGAAGGAAAAAGGGAGGAAGAACCATCCTTCTGAGGATGAGGAGAAGATAAAAAGATTAAGAAGAAAAACATTCTGGCACTTTAAGTATTTTGGGAAAGTCAGTCATTTTATGAACCAACCTTTTCCGTCCGGCAGTTGTTAAGACCTAGACTGTTCACAACCGCCACCTTCCCATCCAGCACCTGCTGCTCCCGCCGCAGCTGCTCCTTCATCTGCCGAGCCTCCTGGATTGCCTTGGTGACAGCATCATGGTCATTTAAGTAACCTGAAGATGTAACAGAACGAAGGATATGTTTTGTACAAATGCATGGATCGGTTAACTTTTAAACATAAAAATCGCTTCTTTTTTGGGAATGGCTAGTGTCTGGCATTTAATAATTTCTCAGTGGAATCAATCTACAATGAATGAATGAAGGACCAGTGACAACTGATTCACACAGTCATATACCAACATGGTGCCATGATCTGTTATCAAAACATCAATCATAGTTAAGTGAAATACAGTTGTTCCCACATGTTTGGAAAGACATTTAAAATATAATTTTTGAATAAACTTTTTTAGTTATTTGAATATTTTGTAGTGCAAAAATACAAACTATCTTTGATTTTTTTTTCCTATAAGGATCATTTGAATGTTACCATAGGTTACAGTTATTGATAATTATCACTATTAATCATTGACACTCTCTTAGTATTGGAAAGGTCAATTTAGAGTTTGAAAATGGCACTGTTTGGTTTGTTCTATACAGAAGGAACAAATCATCATTAACTGAGTGAAAGAAGAGCATTTCCCCCCTGCGTTCATCTATGATGAAATAAACCACAGGTGGCAGTGGCTTGTCACAGACACAAACCTGCAACAGTCAAGAGGCTAAATTTCAAGCACAGACAGTAACCCCAGCACCTGTAATTGCCTGGTAAGATATTGTGGCTACTGGGTAAATATAATCACACTTGATTCACACTTTTAATAAGATGGTCAAATGACCAACTTGTGTCCGCAACCCCACAATCCGGAGTTGGTAAAAAAAAAAAAAAAAAAAAAAAAAAGCCAAAAAATGTCTTTTAAAGAATAACAGGTGTAAGGAGACAAACTAATTTTAACTTAATTTTAGTTTTAACACTGGTCATTTATTTCTTTGATGCACATTCTGATGATAATCTGCATGATTTTTGGGTAGCAACCCGATGGGAAGGGATTGTTTTGCAAATATTAAAAGGAAAGCTAATATATCATCTTTCACTCTCCCTATATTTTAACTAGGGCATAAAATGGCATAAACTGAATCTATAATATGAAATTGCCCAGAAAAGGGACTTGTTTGTGACATGAGGCTAAATCTAACCAGATCCATTGGTGAATTGTGACAGATGGAGGGACTGTGAGACAGAAGGCAGGCACTAATCACACATAAAATGACCGGCTTGCCTCAACATGTTCCCTGGATTCCAGCAAACTTTACACCCTAATCCATTTTTAGAACAAAAAACATCTGGGCCATAAATCCTCTAATCTGCCAAAACACGCTATTAAATCCCATGATTTGTTGAAAAACACTAAGATTAAAGAAAGGAAATATAAAATGGCTAACTGCCGTGTTAGGAAAGTGTTATTAATACTCTTTCTTTGTCTCAATTATGAATGTTCTGGTACTAAAGAGCCTTGTCTAATCATGTCAGATTACACATCCTCGTCGTACTGCGAGACTCTTCTATCTGATCTGCTGATTGCCAAAAAACATAGACTACTTTCTTGCTGCTTAAACATTTCTATCGAAGAAGCTGATGTCAGATGAGTGCAGTGCTCCAGTGCTGGAATGCTTCTAAGTGGTCCGTGTGTCTTTTCCCCTTTATTACATACAGATTAGACCTCTAATCTTGAGGCAGAAAGGTAAGTCCCAGGGCAGCCAATAGAAAGGAGAGTCTTGAGAGCTACTACACATTTTGCTTTTCCATGCTAAACTCAGTGGAACTTATTAGAAAACAAAACAAAACATCCTTGCTCATTAGAAGTACAATATGAATCATAAACAACTATTTAAACCTAGGTCAGAACTTTAGGGTTAATATTTACTTTAGCTTTTGGTTGTTTTTAACCTCATCTTTATCCTCCACATCCTTGACTTGACAGTTATCTTGAACAGCCTTGAACTTACTCTGTTCATGAACACTGCTCCTCTAGAAATAAATGCGGTCTTAAATGACAGTGATGGTCTTGGTCTACGATCCTTCTGAGAACCAGCCTGGTTTCCTTCTCCTCTAACCCCTGTTCATGTACAACCTGGTACCAAGCGTTTTTGTAGCCTCTTTGGCTTCTCCAGAGCACAAGTATATTTGAAGTGGGTTGGCACCTGGCACTGAACAAAAGTATGAATTCTTTATGCTTTTTAGGCACTGCCAAGATGACACTGTGTAGGAAAAATGATTAATATAGATGCAAAAAGGATGCAAATTATGACGGGGGTGAACAACTGACAGACACACATATGTTCTGTACTGGCTAGTTCCAATTTGAGGTGTGTGTTCCCGTGCAGGTGGAAATAGGTGTTCACTTTAAAATAGACATTCTTGCTTTCAGAGACTGGAGCTTTAGTTAAAATGCTATCTGAAATTCTAACATTTGTATCTGCTTAAATCATAAAGCCATTTATATATTACAGGGTTGGATCATAATTGGATTGTTTGCTGGTTCTTAACATTTTATTCTTATCACAGTCACCAAATTCCCAGCCTTGCTGATTCCCTCTCTCAGTAAATGGTCTCACCTCTGATTTTGGAAAGATCGAGAAGGCTGAACTCTCACCTTCCGGCCCCATCCCAACTCCTACACCAGGCTAGCTTCAAATCTATCTCCATTTATGCCCATTGTCTCCTCTTGTTTCAGTGAAAATGGTGCCCACCCTTTTATTCCGGGCAAATCCCCTAAATCCGTGCTCTGGGTTTCTGTAACTCTCTACCAGTCATTCTCTTTCACATTTACATCATCCCCTTGAGCTTCTCTCCCATCTCTACCACCTCAACTTGTAAGTGCTTAAGATTCTCCTCCTTAAACAAGCAAATAAAGTCTCTCTCCACTTGTGTTGCCCTGTCTTTCCAATCCTGTCTCTTCACCTTCCAAGCCAAGCTTCTCAAAGCTTTAGCTCGTACTCCCCACTCCCTCCCTCACGCTCCCACTCCTGCTATAGTCTTGTTTCCACTCCATTGCTCTTTCAAATTCCAAACCAAGGGACGCTTCCCATTCCAGGCACTGACAGTTCCTTTGTTACTGAAACTCCTTCCTTCCTTGTTTCTCATCTTAGCCCTGGTTCCCATATCTGATTCCTCCATCTTCATATCCTCGCCTGGGATCCTTTCTTAATCTGCCCCTTAGATTTGGTCTAAGGTCTCAATCACCAGTAAAAATATTAACATTTTGGAGTTGGACAAGCCTTAATTAAAATCCTAACTTTGCTACTTCCTAGCTATATAAATTATACATGTTGTTTTACGTCTATAAATCTCAACTGTCTTACTGGTTAAACAGAAACAACCTCACTAGATAAAAACATGAATTTGTAAAGATTAAATGAGTTAATATGGTCTCTTCACATAATAAATGACAGTTGTTTAGTAACTGTCAGATTATTCACAAAATGGCAGAGTGACTTAGGTAGAATGTGGGCATTGGATTCAAATGGATCTGGGTTTCTACTCCTTAGGAAGTGTGATATATGCCAAATTATAACAGTTAATTCCACTGCGTTTCCATTTCTCTCAACTGTAAAATGAACATAAGGTTGATGGAAGAATTAAATGAAATAACACATGTAGATAACACTTGGTACACCTGAGGAGGTGGTAAAAGATGTTAATTCTTTTCTTTTTTCCCTCTTTCATTTTCCCTGTGTACTCATCCCCAGCAGTCCTGTTGCACGGCTTTGACTAGTGTGATAAAACCTGCGAGGGGACACAATTTCCCATTGGTACCGAGGTCCAGTGAAATGGCAGTCACCCATCAGAGGTCAAAAGGCCCCAAATCATCATCTGATGCATCTTATTCTGCCTTCAGTATATATTCCGGCAGCAATTTACATTTTAGGAGAGGACCAGAAGGAAGGGTGTGTCTTAAGGAGAGGTTTGGTGAGCATCTTAGAAGGAAAATGTCAGGGGAAAGGCCAGTTGGCCCCTCAAGTGAGATTTGGGAAATGCAGGTTAGGAATTGTAAATGTAAGAAATGTGAGATTCTATAACCTTGTTAAATTGACCACAATTTGTTTTTTTTGTACCTTGGCGTTTCTTCTTAACCATAACTAACAAAATTCTCACAATTAAAAAAGGCCCCTGTTATATATTTTTAGGGGTTAAAAAAAAAAAGGGAAAAACTAGAAAGTCCAATCGTAGATGGGGTAAGATCTAAACAGAAGGAGTGAGTACACGGCTGCTCCGCCAGGAAGAGCCCACAAAAGGCAGACGAAAAGGAGTAAGCTGCCTGTAGGGGGTTGAACTGTGGCTCTCAAAGAGGTATGTCTGTGTCCTCACCCCTGAATCTGCGAAGTGACCTTATTTGGAAAGGGCGCCTTTGCAGATGTTTAAATTACAGATCTTGAAATGAGATACCCCAGGTTTTGGGTAGGCATTAAGTGCAATGACTGGTGTTCTTACGAGAGAAAAGAGAGGGAGATTTGACACACAGAGACACGGGGAGGGAAGGCCAGGTGACGATGGAGGCAGAGGCTGGAGTTACGCATCTACAAGCCAAAGACACCAAGGGCTGCCAGAGCCCCTGGGAGCTGGGCGACAGGCCTGGGACAGGCTCCCCCAAACAGCCTCCAGAAGGAACTCACCCCACGGATACCCTGACTTTGGATTTCTAGCTTCCAAACGGTGAGAGAATGAATTTGTTTTAAGTGGCCCAGTTTATAGTAATTTGTTGTGGCGGCTTTCCAAACCAATATACCGCAATTGGTCTTAAGTGCGCTCGCGAGACTCGCGGGGTGATCGCAATGGCTGTAAAATACCGACTGCCTGCCTCAGACCTCTCATGCCTTCCAGACAGACACACCTGTCTCCCAGGCTCCTCCACTGCAACGTCCCATGCAGCAGTGTCTAGCACAGAAGTCATCATCCTCCCTCAGGCTGTTTTTTCCATATCCCAAATCCCTTTCCGGTTGCGCATCCAGTCGCTCGGGAGCCACCTCAGAGCGCTCCTGTACCCCACGTGTATGAACGGCAACCACGCGCAGGAGCTGTGCCTCCTCCTCTGCTCTCAAACGTGCCTTTTCTCCATCCCCACTGGCCCCTGCTTTCGCTGAAGCCACCTCATCTCTCACTTGGGCTAATGCCTTAACCTCTTTAACTGGTTTCCCAGTCTTCAAGCTTACGCTCCTTGAATCTGTTTCCTACTCTGCTCCCAGATGCAGCATTCTGAAATATTCCAAAAAAGGGAATTTGGTTCACTTCACTTTACCTGATTAAACACTCATCTCTCACTGTGCCTATTAGAGGAGCCATTTCCTAAACTGCTGACCTACATATACTGTAAAAAAAAACTCCATGTTCAAAGAAATGTGGGAAATACTTAGTTATAGTTAAAACAGTTTCTCCATTGCATGAATTCTCAGAATCTTGACTCTGTTAATGTGCATTGCAAATCTTCAAGAGATAAAAGCAGTAGGCAGCATTTCCCAAATATCTTGAAACACGAAACTCTTTAATGTTTTCCCCAAAACATCATTCTGGGATAAATTCCAAATACTTTAAGTCTCTTCACGGTATCAACTCTACTTATCCTTCCCGCGTCATTTCCTGCTGGTCTCTCAAGAGTTCTGTGCTTAAGCTGTACCGAACTATTTCCTGTTCCAAGGACAGGCCTTCCTTGTCCCACCCTCACTCCTGTCTCTGGAGCTTTTCTCTTACACTGAAATACTTTCTTTCTGGTGTGTTTTGAAATCTACTCAAACATCACCCCTTTTGTAAGGACTTTCCTGACATACCCCAGACACACTCCTTCACATCATTAGTACTTCCCACCTCCATGCTAATGCAAAACCTTGGAGATGCTTTCACTGTTCACAATGCTTTTGTTTTTCTAAGTTTGTACTGCACATAAATCTATGAACTATTTGAGAGTATTTCTTTTCTTTCAGTTTTTTATTCCTTTGGCCCACAGCCTGTTGAAGGAGTAAATGCGTATTTCCAAGTTGAAAGTATCTACCTTTAGAATTCCAAGTTCATTGATTATCTCTGTCACCCTATCAATAGAAGCCTGTACCATATGACACAGATTTGTTAAAATTCATAGATTTCACGGGTGCTATCTGGGTAATACAAGTTCTTTTTTTACTACATTTAATTATCTTACGTAGAACTTTTTAGCTATAGGCAAAAGTAAGGGCACATATGTTTCAAGTTACTTTCAACAAATACTTTTTTTTCTATTTTTGAGGTCAGTTATCAAATTTTTGGCAGCCTGATATGTAGCTATTTCTTTGTCTGTGAAAATTCATGAGAATTAGATAATAAATGTGAAAGCAATTTGTAAACTGTAAAGTGCTATGCAAATATTAACTGTCTGATGTTAAATAATATCCCTAACTTCCTGAGAATCCAATGGCTTTCTATGAAACTCTTATACTACTCTTGTTTAATACCTTTCCCTCATAGAAGTTTTTTCCCTTAGAAATGCAAACTAATGAAAGTTTAACCTCCTTCCTACCATCGTATTTTAAATTAGCAAGTTGTAGAAATAAAATACCAAATTAACAGACTTGAAGGTACTTCCCCTCATTTCATTGAATCAGTGTGCATCTACTACATTTGCTCAGTAAAGTTTTAATTTTCATGCGTTACTGCCTCTGAGGAATGAAGGGTAAGAATATGTTTTAATGTCTTCCAAAGACAGGACAGAACAAAGACTACAGGCCTCTGAAGCCCCAGTCCAAGACATTTATCTACTTACCCTCCAGAGTTAGCAATTGTATGGCAGAGAGAAGACATTCAACACTCATTTATGGGATGGATGAGGGAAAGGAAAACAGGTGATTGAGAACAACAACCGGTACAGAGAGGCTGTCGCTAGGCAACGACTAATGAAATGAAAGCATGGAGCCCAGGGACCACGACCGTGAGGCCTCGACCCCCACTGGGCCGGTTACCAGGTCTTCATGTACACGTGTCTCCTTGAAATTAAAACAAAGGCAATAACCTCAGACTCCCAGGACTGTCTACACTGGGCCAGGGGCCTCCTGAGAAGCCCTGGGTAAGCACTTGGCCCCTTTAGGCCTCAGCTCCTTATCTGGAAAATAATACGTTTTCAAGAGATGGTATGGATATTTGCTCTATCTAGTTAAAGATCCATAATTTGAAAATGAGCTGCAGTGAGAAAATAGATTAAACCTGCTTTGAGAAAAGTCTGAAGTGTTACACGTATGGCACAGCCTGGGGGGAAACGGCCAGTAAGGGAAAGATAACATCTGGTCACAAGATTCTAAAATTATCCATCATTCTTCTGAACTATTCATGCTTTTTAAGGATCCCTTTTCATTGGAACTGCCCATCACCTGCATACCTTATCAAAAGCATTCTTACAGAATACACTGTAATACTGGTCACCAGCCTCAAAAACTCACTTTCTATATTTGTAGCTAATAGATATATAGCAAAGAGCCCCATGTCATTAACGATAACTTAAGTTATCTTTTGGTTCACAATTTTCCATGGTTTATTAATGGCATAACACATTAATTCTTCTTTCAGGGGTGACCTTTACAACACCATTAATGCTCACAGCTTTTATCCAACTACATTATTACTCATTACAGTTTCAGCTTTCAACATCTGCATGTGTTGAAAAGAGAAAAGTAAATTGTAGTGGCATCAAATCCTTGGAAAATATGAGCAATGTGTATGTGCTGAAGGGACTTTTCAGGGGAAAAAAAATAAGAGAAGTTTTAGTAGTGGAAAAAGTCAGATGATAAATGTCGTTAAATACATTCTTGCCTTTCTAAAATATTTTGTCATACTTAAACCCTTGGAATGCTGAAGTGAAAAATCCTCACATGATAAACATGCAAATATATTAGTTATCCCTTTAGTGAAATACTCCAGTTCTGGCGACACTGCAAAAGGAGCTCGTGTACCAACTCTATGATATTTATGGGCCTCTATGTCTAGTACAGAAGTGAATCATTCTTGCCAAATAAAACATTTTTCTCTGTTACATGCTTAAGACATGAAAGCAAATCTTATCTTGGTGTCCATTTAGGATGCTGAGAAGAGTGACTGAGAGATCATAACAGGATGGTGCACAATGATAAAAAGAACACGTATACCCCAAGCTCTTCTCAAACTTCTCAAAACTTCAGGCTTCACTGTTTCTCTTCTCACTGCTGTCCCCTTACCACCGCCCCTGCCCCAGACTGACTTCCTCTTGGCAAAGAGTCTGGAATTCAACTTTGTAGAGATTGAAGCATTTGAATATATACCCCTTCCACTTTCTGGCTGTCTATTCCACAACTTCTCTAACTTTACCCCCTTTTCCCTCATTTCCTTCAGCCTTAGAGAAAAGAAGAGGCATTTCTTCTTTCCAAAGATAATCCTCTCTCATTTCTTCTTGCTAGGTCTCTGCAACTTGTCTTTGTTTATATACAGACATAAGATTTCCTATTCTAAAGCCTGGCTCTACTCAGCCTTCTCAAAGTAAAATCACTTCTCAACACCGCGCTTACAGAAAGGCTGGTCACGTATCAGATGCATTTGCTGCCCTCATGTTCTCCGAATCCTTATGACTGGAGTTCTGCTCTACCATCCTACTGAAGCCTCTCCAGCAAGTCTACCTCCCCACCATCCACGAGCTCCAGCTAAACCCAAGGCTCTTCTCCACGTTCTTTAACTTCTCTACAGAATGCGAGACCATTTAAATAACTCCTCCAATTCCAAACTTTAATTTGTCCTCGGCAAGGAGGACACTGCCTTATCTTCATTCTAGTCTAAGACACTCACTTGCTCTTTATCAGTTTTCCTCTGGAAAAAAAAAGAAGTGTGGTGCTTTAAAAATACGTCCAAAGACACTTTGATATACTTTCTTCAGAGCTGGAGTCTCATTCCCCTTTCCTTGAGTGGGGCTGGACTTAGTGACCGTCTTACAATGAAAAGAATAAAGCAGAACTGGCTGTGTGTGACTCTGGAGACCAGATCATAAAATGCACCGTGGCCTTCTCTTTGCTCTGCCTCTTGGACCACTCACTCTGGGGAAAGCTGGCTGTCATGCTGTGAGCAGCTCTACAGAAAGACCCATGGAGAAAAGAACTGGGGTCTGTAACCAAAAGCCATGTGAGTAAATCATCTTGGAAAAGGATCATCCATCTCCAGTAAAGTCCTGGAACCCGGCTTGACTGCAACCTTAAGACAGAGCCCAAGCCAGAACCACCCAGCTAAGGTGCTTCCAGACTCTTGATCCTGAGAAGCCAAGAGATAATCACTGCTGGTTGTTTTAAGCTGGTGAGATTTAGGCCAGTTTGCTACACAGTAAGAGATAACTAATGCAACAGGTAATACCTAAGATGCTTTATCTCACTTCTCTTCCTGCCATACACACGCTTTCTGGGTGAACTCGTTTACTCTGATGGATACAAGAACATCCTTAAGGAATAATTTCCATGTTTAAAACTCTAGTACTCCTTTCACATATTACATTTACTTTGACCATTTCCCCCTGAACTTCTCCACCTACATGGCTCCTTATGTTTCAAATTCAATACTTTAAAAATTTTCATATTTATGTCTTCTGCCAAACCCGCTTCTTGTCTTCTCTTTCACAGTTAAGGAAGGCACTAGCCTTTCTATTTTATAAATTCAAAATCCTAGACTCTTCTGTCTCCAATTTGAACCTCACCAGGTACACTCTATTGTGGATAAGTTATATCAATTCTTCTTTAATAGTATGTCTTCAATGTATTCCCTCCTTTGCTTTATCATTGCTTATTCCTATGTCATGTAACTTACTCTTGTCCTGCACTAAATCGATGATCCCCCTGATTCCAATCTCTTTCTGCTGTTAATATAACACTCTTCTTAAAGTTCTGATGAGATTGCTCTCTGGAAAAAAAGTCAAAAATTTCTTAGGATAACATTCAAACAGATTCCATCAGCCCCTTCTGGCTTTAACTCTGATCACTGTCCACTGCACACTCGTTCTATATTCTAGCCAAATCAGTGCATTTCTCAAAAAATATGCTATTTCATGCCAGGTTTTGTCTTACAGCTTGAAATGTCTCTTCTTCAAGGCTCCATCTGAATTAGCCTGTCCCCAGCTCAGGCTTCCTGATCCTTCCAGACAGACTCCAACACCCTCCTCTTCCTGACTGCAGGACTGTTACCTGTGCTCTGGAGTAGCCCTCGCTATAGCTGCTTTGTACTGTAAGACTCTGCCCCAACTACACCCTAGCTCCTTGAGGGCTGATCTGTGCTAGCCTCCTCATAACTGCATGCAAATAATACACACATCAATAAATGTGGGTTGAAGTATTTATAGTTTAATTTGTGTGTTACTAAAATCAAATTCATGGGATTTTTTTTTAATGCCATTTTCTAATGTTTGCTTACTCTATTGAGATAACAATTATGGAGAAATGAAGCGATCAACTTTTTATAATACTTTGGTGTGTTCAAGTAAATCTCAAGCAGTATGGAACGGAAAGGAACTTGACATCCTGATGGTTGACTGCTGACCCAGGCAGAATGCGCTTCATCATAATGTATACTTTGCACACATCATAAAAAAAATGGAAATAAATTTCAGTGACTGAACAGGCAAGTCACCTAACAACAACCAGAAACCACTGTTGTCTGTGATTAGTCAGTTAAGCCTCTTTTTCATAAACTTAAGAACATCAGTTACATCAACAAACATGTTCAGTTCAATTAGATTTTCGGGGGGACATTATAACTTGGACTGCGGTTACAAACTTCAATTGCATGTTTAAAACAGATCTATGAGGTTCATTGTATGCAACTCTCCGACGGAACTAAAGCCATGCACAGGGTATGCGTGATTTACCATTAAAAGATGCTTTCATTCAATTGCCATAAACAGAAAATCAGCAAGAACAAAAGAAACAGAACTTACCTATTGTGCTAACTCTGGCTGAAGGACTAGCTAATGCTGCTGGGACAGAGGCTTTGAGGGGGGCTGCCCCACTGTTTATTCTCAGAGCTGGCATATGGGGAGAGGTGGGTGATGTGGGTGATTTGCCATCAGAGGTCTTGGGTTTAGCTGATAGGTTCAGTGGCTGTGCCACTTCATCCTGCAATGATCATTAGAACATGAGCTGTGATAAGGAAAGGCTGATTAAAAATGCCTAGAAAAACACAGGTACACTGCCTGTCATTTCCCATCAAATACTCCACCAATCAGTGATCTAAACATTCAGTCTGAACATTACCGTGTTTGGTTAGCTGTCAACAATGACACTTCCAACTACATACAATGAAAAACCTTCTGTATAAGAGAAAGTACATATGCACTCAACTATCCAAAAAGCATGTAAGTGATGTCACCTAGAAATATTCTTTAAAAAGATATTATTTGTACTATTCATCTTTATTGAGAGACAGTGTACAATTCACATAAAATTATGATGCAGATAGCTTTTTTCAACCTCCGAAGAACAGGTGTTGAATCCCAAGCATCTTTGTACCCAGGTGCTTAGAGTACCTGGAACATCCCTGATGGGGGAGTTAAATGGTGTGTACCCCGATCAGAACTGTTCTCCATAGGAAATACAAAAAGGAAGAAAACTTTCTAACTTTCCTAGGAAATAATCTTTTCTCCTAAGGTTCACACAAACACTTTTGGGTTTGACCTAAAAATGAAAATAAACACAATTAACATTATACTAATATGTACTATTTGTTTATATGCAACACTGTTCTAAACAATGAATGTTACATTTGTTAAGATCCGATTTGTTTCCCAGGTTCTCTTTACAGTGGACTACATGGCGGTATACAGATCTGCATGTGGTCAGTTCAGCACGGATGGCAATTTCCAATTGTTTTATACTCGAGTAGGTCAAGTTTACATACTTTACATTCTATTTTATACCCTTCTATATTAGCTTTTATGTAAGTTCATGTGTAAAATTTATGGATACAATTATCACTAAAACTTCTATCACAATATATAAGAATCAGAAAACTTAACATTGTATTACTTTTTTTTTTTTACTGCAAACTTGAGAAAGTTTCCTGTGCTCTAAAATTGGAATACTGTGTCATTTATTTGTGCTTTATTGTTTACATTATATCCAACTTTACTTAGGTACTATTGTAGAAAAATTTAGTTTCCAGTTAGCTGCTGTTTCATCTTCACGAATTAAGAACATGAACTATCTACCCGTAGTAGCAGGATATTTATTGAAATTGGGACAATTTAGAATCAAATGGTGTGACCTGGTGACACGGAAGCATGTATTAATTAATGTGTACAAAAGTTTATGTATATTTCTACTCCAAAACGCTTAAAAATCACTTAACAAAAATGGTAAAAATGGTATAGTATGACATTTCAAGTTTATAGTTTTAAAAATGGCTTACTGTTATTTGATTCCATGGTTAGCTTCACTTAGGAAACCCATAAACAGGCTAGGGAAATTTACTCTTACACATTTTTTTCCATTCTGTTTTCTGTTTCAGAGAAAATAACATTTATTTGAAAATCCATGAGATAATTCAAGTGGCAATCTGGGATTCATGCTAGATGCATAATAAATTATTGACCATGATACCAAATTTATATGGATTCACAGAATCTTGGAAGGAAGTAAAATCAGATAATTCCATGACTGGCTCAATATATGATTTTGAAAAGTTTACTTAAGCATTTTAAAAACTACAGGGCAGAAATCATTCCTAGGTCTTCCCATACTACTTGAGCTGGTCAGCCGTAATTCTTATAGAAGGCGGCAGGGCCCAGGAGTACACACGTGTCTTTTCTCCCTCCAGCATGGATGGGAACTTCTCAAAAGGCGGTCCTTGCACTAGTGCCATCAGCACCACCTGGAAAGTTGTTAGAAAGGCAAATTCTCTCTCCTCTGTAGAAACTTAGGAGGTAGAGTTTTAATAAGCACTCCCAGGTGATTCTGGTGGACACTAACATTTGAGAGATACTGCCTTATAAAGGGAGATTATTAAAAAAAATTTATTAGGCTTCAAAACCCTTTGAAAAGCTTCCTCAATATAAGGAGGTAACATTAAAAATATGTAGTGCTATCTCAAACTTCAAAATTTTATCAGAACACATCACATGCTACCAATAACAAGTGAAAACGTGAATCTGTGTAACAAGCCAAACGTTCCTGAGACGCGGTGGGCCAATAAGGGTTAGAATTCACATTGTCTCCCCGCCATTCAGCCCAAATATCCCGTCATAGAGGAGTTTTATAAACTGTTTACTACGCAACTATAAATATTCTCGGCACTTTCCTCCCTGTCAAAAGTTGTACCTGCTCACTACTTTCTGTATGAAACTACTGGCTTTTGTCACGATGGCCTGAAAACTGCTTTTGACAGCATCACAACTCTTGTACAAGTTTCGAGGGGATACCTGCAGAAATTAAAGGTGGCTGCTTCACTTGACTGTGCAGAAAGAAAGGAACGTATTCCCTGAGTTGCAACAGAGATTTATGAGCAAAGAGAAAACAGAGTGTGAGTGTCCATATTGGGGGAAAGGTGGTGTCTATGAAGATGATGCAGACCTGGGCGCTGATGGGATAAAATGTCCTATGCTTGGCTTTAAGCACTAGGAACTATTACATGCGCATACTAAAAAATGACTACCCAAAGCATTTATTAGAGCAAGAGACCCACTGGAAATCTTAATATTCTCCTCCATTCAAGGCAGCACAGATGTCTGAAAGCCAAAAAGTGCAAAGCCCCAAGGACATAATAGAGGTTGACAGTTCCAAAGTTGATAGAAATGTCATTCAAAATTGCCCTTTCATTCTCTGACCAGGCTAATGGTATATTAATAAGAACTCACACACTTGATCCTCATACTGGTAACTATATAAATAATTTTGACCCATTATATGATATTATTTCACAATTTGGTTCTTTTAATAATTTACCACTGAGCTACTATACCACATGCCTATTATTCATGAATAATACAAAAATTACAGTAGTTTCCCATTTTCTATTAATTATTTTTCATTTGACTAAGTGAAAAATTAAAAAATCTAACTATAAAATGGAAGTGAACTATTTATTTATGACATGCACTTCCAGATTATGAATATACACAATAAACACCAAAGGTAAGGCTTTTTCTACTTTGTTTTTCATTTGCAATATCCTATTATTTAGGAGAAATGTGAAAGCTGAGCATGATTAACCTATGTTCTTAACAAATAAAACATACATTTTAAAATAATAAATAAACCATTTACATATAAAAGAATATAAGTAATTTTCAAGGTCAGGAAAGCATTGCAAAAGAGAGCATTTCTATCAAGTACACCATCAAACAGTGAGGAAAGCAATTTCCTTTTAATTACTTGTCCAACTGTTAAACGACGCTGTCAGTTAAAACTTGAAAATAGCGTATTTCATAGTTATTTTATTTTTACATAAAGTAATAGTTAAGAAGAATCCTCTGCAGCTGCTGAGAGCCCTAATCTTGTATATGGCAATTATAAAGCAAGCATTTAAGTTCAAGTAAATGCGTAAGCCAAGGTAAGCAGGTTTCAACTAACAGAAGGCTATTCTCCACATATTTATAGAATTCATTATAAATATTTCAAATCATTTATTTAATCTTTAATACTGTAAAGTAATTAATAACTTCAGAGAGGAAATCAGGCTCAGAAAGGTCTAATGAAACCCAGGTTTTTGGACTCGGCATACAATACTCTTTTCATTTACATGACGAATTTAAACTTAAATTTAAAAAGATGTTGATGAAATGTATTTTCTGGAGTTCAGCCCTAATTATATAATTCTATCACATAATAAACCACATAAAGGTCAGTACGCACGCAATAAAATGAACTACTGCACACATTTGGTATTTTACATATTAGTTTAAAAGTTAAAGCACAAATTGTGAACTTATTTTGGTGATTTTTTTTAATGCTTCTCTGTTCTCTACACTATATAGCGCTGAAAATTTCCTTCAGTAATACTAAACACTTGTTAAGTTAGACTATTCTTTGAGAAAAATACTAAGAGTTCATGTATAATACGTACTATTTTGTACATGCCAATACAAGTTTGAGGAACCTCTTCATGATTATAACTTTCCCTCATAAAGAATCACCTAATCTTCACTGTCTGGGCTAGAATGCAAAGCAAGTGCAATCAGGCATGTTCCACTTACTTACAGTTACTATGACTTGTCGGGAAGAAAACACTTCACGTAACCATCGGCCTGTGGTCACAGCACTGGAAATACTGTGGAGATCCTAATGAATTTTCATCCCAGCCAATGAAAACCCCCTCCACACATAAATTATAAATTAGATAAAGGAAAGAATTTGACACAAATATATGGCCTCAGATGCACTGAGGAAAGACCAATTGTGATCATGAACACGGGGGTATTCCGCACAAACTTAACAAACACCATAGAAAAAGCTATATAAAATTAAAATATATTTCATTTACATGGTTTTCAAATCATAAGTTCATTTTAGGAAGAACATGTTACTCTATTAGAACTTTATAATATTCATAACTATATAATGTGCAGAGACCAAATTAGTTACAGAAGTCAAACAATTTATCAAAGGAAAAGTTGTTCTCCAGAATCTTGGAGGGTTATTTCTCTGTCCCCACTCCTCAACCTTCCATCACTTTTTGCTAAGGAATTTCAATAGAGAACTAGAGAACAGAGATGCCAGTATTCTAGAGAAGCCCACTCCTTTCTTCCTGCTGCCCTCTTGGCCTTCACAACAGGGACCTATACCTACATGCTGGACCTTGGACCACAAGATGTGTCATTAAGGATGTGCAAATGACTATACCCTCCAGAATAAACATTTCATCTTTATTTACATCTTTATTCATTCTCGTTATATAATCGATGGTCTAGTTCATGCCACATCACAGTTGTCCCCAAATTCCACTTCCTTAAATATTTACCTAAAGTAGCTATTGAAAACCAAACGTTTATTTGGTAGTTAACAACTTTAGAGCATTCTAATGGCAAAGATCAAGAACATACACATTTATTCAATCATCCACCCATTTATTCATTGTTTACTGAGTGGAATTTCAGCTATTTAGTAATGGCTGTTTTATGTCAGGCCTTAGAGAAATGCAAATCACTTGACATCTAGGCATGTGGCTTTGAGACTTTAGTTTTGTATGGTCAGTAATAAAGGAACAAAGAGGTGCATTTACTTTTTATTCAAGCCCTAGGTATACAGTCATGTGGAATTGTGTTTTATTAAACTGAACTCTTTGAGGACAGGTTGCCTGTGCATTTAATATACTGTTTCATTTATAAATATGCTTTGATTCTTTGATAACCATGCAGTGATTTAATACAAAATATATATAATTTCAAGCTATCTCCTCTGCACAATTTGACAACTGTGGTTGTCTCCTATCTATTATAAATACTCACGTAAAGGAAGTAGCAGTCATAACACATGGGGAGGAATGGACCCATTCATGAAACATGTTCAAAATTAATCATGATGCTGCTGATATCCCCTCTGATGAAATAATCGTATTAAATTAAAGTGGGGAAGTTACACAGCAGGCTGGACTGCATAACGTGCGCTGTGGGCACACTCCTCTTCCCTAGCTTGTGTTCATATTCATCTTTTTCTTCTTCTAGCCTTACTGTTCACTGTAAGAGCCCTCTTTCACCTGGATTTCCCACCCACATAAAAGCATTTTCCCCCTACAGTTTAGTTGAGGTTTAAGAGAGAGAAACAAAACAAGTATCAGAGATCCCCAAAAAGACTGGTGTATCCCTGATCCATCCTTCATGAAGAACTTAGATGAGAAGGGGTTTACATTTATACACAAGAGTCAAGGCAATATAATACAAAACTAACAATCTTAAAATTATTTTCTTAGAAAATTCCTGAAAAATTAGGACTCCTACTAGGTGGCCACCCCAGCTCCATCCTTAATTACCAGCTTCCTGTTACCTAAAAACCAAGCCTGTCATCTTAGAGAGCACATAGCCCTAAAGCCCTTTTCATGAACTTGATGTTGGACTTACAGATTGCAAGATGCCTTGTTAACCAGGCAGACAGAGCTCCAGGAATTCTCTGATAGGTATGCTTTTGCTGTGTTAATGCTATCATTAGACTTGATTGCCATTTAAATTCAAGTCTTAAGTTATTTAGCTGAGGGTAATATGTTCTAGTTCCTCATTCTGCCATTTTACACTTTCCCTTAATGTACACCTGCTTCTTTTAAAAGTGGATGCTAGCAGTGTAGTTAGGGGAACATTAGCTTCAGTGTGGTAATTACACATTGCTTTTACTTTTATATTGTTGGCCCTTAATTAATTTAAAGGTATTCAAATAGCATTCATCATTTAATTTGTTATTTTAAATGTTCCCTATTCTTTCCCTGTTAATACTTTAATAGATTATTTTCCTTGTGTTCTGACTTTGTTGATTTAATGACTCAAAACTGTAAATTATACCCACAAACACACACATACATATTTGAAAACAAGGAGAGGAAAACTGTAGCTTCTGGAAGATCAATAATATTTTACATTCATTTTTTAATTAAAAAATTTCTTTGAAATATGTAAACCAAATAATGTCATTCTTCATAGAGAACTTACAGTTACCGGAAGGTAAAGGGGGTAGGAAGGGATAAATTGGGAGTTTGAAATTTGCAGATACTAACTGCTACGTATAAAATAAACAACAAGTTTCTGCTGTATAGCACAGGGAACTAAATCCAGTATCTTGTAGTAACCTAAAATGAAAAAGAATATGAAAATATGTATGTATATGTATGACTGAAACATTATGCTGTACACCAGAAATTGACACAACATTGTAAAATGACTATACTTCAATAAAAAAGAATGCAAAAAAAAAAGTCATTCTTTCTTTCAACACAAAGTTCTCAGGAATAGCCAGCCTCCAAGATGGCCCCCAATAATTCTTGCCTCCTGGCACTTACGTTCCTACCTCAATGGACAGGACTGACCTACGTAACCAACAGGACAGTGCAAAAATGTCAGTTTGACTCCTGATGCTAAGTTATAAAAGATACTGCAACTTCTACCTTCTGCTTTTGTGGGTCAGTTGCTCTGGGGCAGGATTTCTCAACTTCAGCACGACTGATTTTCAGCTGAATAATTCTTTGTCGTGAGTGATTGTCCTGTGCGTGGTAGAGTGTTTAGCAGTATCCCTGCCCTCTACCCTCAGATGCTTGTAACATTCCTGCCCAAGCTGCAGTAACCAGAATGTCTCCAGACATTGCCAACTGTTTCTTGGGGGACAAAATCACCCTCAGGGAGAAGCCAGCTGCCATGTCATGAGGACACTCAAACAACCAATGGGGAGATGCACCTGGAAAGGAAGTGAGGCCTCCCGCCGATAACCAGTACTTACTTGTTAGGCATGCGAGTGAGCCACTTTGTAAGTAGATAGACCAGCACCAGTCAAGCTTTCAAATGACTGCAACCCCTGCTGACAACTTGACTGCAACCACATGAGGCTCTTGGCCAGATCCACCCAAGTAAGCTACTCTCAAATTTATGACCCACAGAAACTGTGTGAGACAAGTATTTATTTATCTACAGTCTCTAAATTTGGGGTTATTTTGTTAGGCAGTGATACCTAATCTATCCTCTATAGAAAAGAGTGTAGTCAATATACGTTAACATATATAACCCTAACTTAAGTTGTTACATGATTCCAAAGCATTTTTTTTTAACCAAGATCTCATTTTAACTCCTGGGAAAATATTTGTTTCTATATATTTACTTAGAAGAATGTCATATGAGAAGACCTTTAGCTCACAATACCAAATGAAAACCCACTCACAGAAATTCTGCAGAGTAAAGTTTTTGAACTATTTGAAAAGGAGAACAGGAGGAATACAAGTGTCAACAATAATATCTGATGAGAAATTATAACAAGAAATAGTATCAAATGTATGGTGTTTCAGATTCAACTTTGTTTAACCTCCGGTCCCCAGACAACTTCAAATTCCTAACAATAAGCGTTATTTTGTCCTATGGTGTTCATTACATCCAGACGATTGCTATTATCTTTTAAAATGATTAACAGTTCTACCAAGAGGCTAAAAGAAAGCATAGAGCAGTAAGAGCTGATGTTAATAATCATACCAGTTCCTCTTATTAACCTCTAAATGTATATCTCCAAAAGCTTTTAAAAAGTGCTTTAGAGAAATTAAAGAGTTGATCATTCCACATACAAGAATTTAACGTTTTCTTGGCACCACCCGATCAGTCCTTAGATTCATAATTAAAAAGCATTTGTCACTGTTATTTTTCTGTTAGTTTCACTTGAAGATAATGTGGAAAAAAAAATCGAGAACTACAAAGTTACCAAACGATGGAACAGATTCACATACAAAAAAGCAGAAGCTCTCAGGGCAATGCAGATTCACAAAATAAAATTTAAGGAAATAGACACTACAACAGATCAAATCCTATTCCCACCTCTATGCTGGAGACGGCACCTCTACCTGCACCTGATTGTGCAAAACCAACACAGCAATCTCTCTACCTGAATTTACAAAAGGATTTAATATCAAAGAACAGCAGAACAATATAAATAGTATCAATACAAATGAGTGTAGACTCTGTCCCACTGGGGTCATAGAAAGAAGAGGTAAATATACCACTTGCAAACCTTTATTCAGGGGTGGGGATGGGTAAACAGTCATAAAAATGTAAAAATAATGAGTGGATCTTGAAACACAACAAAATCAAATACTTGGAAGATCCACAGAGGGCTAAAAACATTTCTTTAAAAAATATCTAGAGCTCTTTAAGGGGTTGAAACTGTCCTAGATCCTGGGGAAACTTTGGTCTGAGTTATAAGCAGATAGGTCATAAATAGCTAACCCAGGAGAAAGAAGAAGAAGAAATAGAAGGCACAATCATACATAAGTCACTTAATACTAATTAATTAAATCAAAGACCTCATTTCCAATTCCCCCACATGCATGTATAGGTTCTAACAGGCACAGATCCAACCCCAATAGTCTGGTGAGCCCACTGTGACTGACTGTTTAATGTTTAATACAGTTACGACAGATAGCCAGTGTACTGGTGTATTTTGGAGACTTGAGTTAGGGCCAAATTGTCTAAGGCACAGAACCTTGGGGAAGGATGGGCATGTATAATGTATGCGTATGTGTCGCATGCAAGCATATGACAAATTTGAGGGAGAATGAGACATAAAGCAAGAAGGTCAGGGAAGATTAAGGTGGCACTCTACTATTCGTGACTATAACAATCGTATCATTGTATTGCATTTTATTGCATTAGTTATTTTCCAGAATGGTTGGTAGCAAAATAATCAGATTTTAAATAGCTTAAGAAGACTTTACTCTTTAAAGGGATCTTTACAGATTAGCTGATACTCCCACCCTTTACGGTACAACTTTCTCGAGGGTAGACATTAGTCTATTGGTTTTTATTACCCACATACACTTTGAATAGAAAGAACACTAATTATTAACTAGTAAATATTAACTACATGGATTGTTAAGATTAATCAATGGCTAACTCTTGATAAATTCTAAGTTTTTTTCTATCGTTTTCTCATAAAGTGTTTTAAAAATTCTTTACATCTACATACAATGCAAATGTCATTTTGACTCGTGAATAACAAAAAAGGGGCATACGCACTGCCCTGGGTCCCTCCACATTTAAATCTCTTCAAATGAATTCTTCTCACCACTTGAATTCCATAGTTCTTCCCTGTCTTCAGAACTCTGCTCCCTTTTCTTCTTGCTTTCTCCCTTAGGGTTGAAAGCTTGACATCTCTGGGACCTCACTGATTTCTACTCAAAGATGTCAGCTAACAGAGCCATTGTTAGGAACTCCTTCGTGACAGGCTTCCTATTAATTTAACTTGAAACTTTATTAGGTTAGTACATTCAAACTTCAACTCTTTTCACTCCGTTCATTGCAGACAGAGAAAGAGGGGCAGTCATTGAAGACAAAGGGTCAGAAAGTCCAAAGATAAGTAAAAATAAAATGTAAATGCAAAACTCACTTTTCTTACTCCCACTTGTTTTAACCCAGACTGATTTTTACCCTTCAGATGAAGGGTGGTATTGGTGATTTTTCTTTCCGAATATAGATTTAGAAGAATTGTCCCATCTGCCCTGGCCTCACTTTTTTTTTTTTCCTCTTGTGATAGGTTTATTCTTTAATTTGTTCCAAAAGCATCTTTTAGGCCTCATTTCCAACAGTGCTAGTCATGGGGGAAAAGGAATTTATATTCCAGTTGGTGAAGCAATAAACAGACACTAAATGATACAACAGTTTAAGGCTGTGTAACTTGCTAGGAAATTTTAATAGAGTTGACCCTTGACCAATGCTGAGATTTGGGGCACTGACCAAAATCTGAGCATAACTTTTGATACTCCCAAATTTAACTACTAATAGCCTACTGTTGGCTGGAAGCCTTACTAACATAAACAGTTGACTAACACATAGTCTGTATGTTGTATACATATCTACATATATTTTTATGCATTCATGACATAACTTTTTCTTAATTTTTTTTGATATTTCTAGTCTACGCAATTTGTTTGTAAATTTTTTCAAACTGTCACAAATCTCCAAAAAACTTTCCAATATATTTGCTGAAAAAAAGCCTTGTGTAGTAAGTGGACCCATGTAGCTCAAACCCATGCTGTTTAAGGGTCCAGCTGCACTTAAGAGAAATATCACGGTGATGAATCTAAAAGTATCATAAAAGTTCTCTTGAAAAAAAAATTTGTATTTTATTTAGTCTGGATTATTTAGACCTAATTCTCTGTCACAAATGCAGCTGACTAACTGGACTAGGACTGGGATTTGGATTTTGGATCTTAGATGTTTAATTAAAATTCAATTTTCAGAATTTCCAAGAGGTTATAATTTCCTTTTTCTGTTGACCCTCACACCTCTTTTTCTGAAGAGTCTGAAACCACAGAAAGCTATGAAGAGCACGGGCTCCTGGAACATTAAGTCCTATAAAATTTGCTATTTGGGATTAGATGATTTTTATTAGAAATAAAGATTATTTTCCCTTTCCAGAGATATTCATCAAAAATAACTGCTTTCCAATTATGACTGACAAAGTGTTTTCTTCCTTTGTCCTTCTCTCATAATTGACCTATTAGAGAGTGAATAAGACAAAAGGCATTGTATATGCCTAACTGAATACAAAAGTTATACAAATTTTACCTGGGAACTTCTACCAACTCCAAAAGAAATGCTGATTTTATAATGCAATATTGTTAAAAAGGGAGCTAGCTTCCAAAGAAGAAAATGGTAATAGTTCTGTACACAATTTGC